>NC_090449.1:496112318-496172318 GCF_031143425.1 Pleurodeles waltl | reverse complement strand
GGCAAAGGGCACTAAAGGTACTAGCAAATAAACATGTTTCAAGCAGAAGCCTAAACATGTCTGAAAAACTTTGTGCATCTCTGTCAAAAGGTTATTAGTAAATTATTCACTTTTGTTCTCCTCTAAACATATGCAACCACCAGCGGGCCCTACCACTTTGACCAAGCTGCACTAAACTCAACATATCAAAGGTAAGCTAAATATGCTAGAAGTCAGCCAGCTTTCATTGTGCAAATACCTAAAATAGCATCTACATTAATAGCAAATCAAAGTCCCTAAACCTCACTAGATCTCACAGAAACAGAGATGTTAATGGCCTGACAAATTTAAAAACGCATTTTTAACCAGCACCACAGTTTTTGACCACCCCCTTTTTCCTCTGCACCAGCCGTATTTGCAGGAAATTCAATATATTAGGAGTAAGTGAAATATTCAAAATGTCTGTCAAATTACATAATCCCAGCCCCACTCATACTTCTGTAAAACAACTGTTGTCCAGAGATTTTCATTTTTGAGTTGTGTTTTTGGCTCATTAGAGAAGTAATTTAGCTTGGGTAGATATTGCTGGTCAGGGCAGAATTTTTGGGATGATATTTAAAAAAATTATGGATTTGTTGCAGTAATGATGTAATATTTCAGGAACCATGAGACCTACATACTTCAAAACATAGGGTTTGGGGGTCAAGTAGTCTTCTAGAGACAGAAAATACCTCCTCAGAGCAACCCTACCACCATTTTCCAAAATGGCGGCTATAAAAAAGAGGAAGACGAGACATTTGCAGAAAGTTGAACATTTGAGAAGAGCATATCGAAAGGAAACATCTTTTTGTAGCACGTTTTGCAAGCACATGTACGTGTAAGTTTTGTGGATAGAAGCTTTAGAAATTTTGTAGGTTTTATCACCCATTCTATGTGTTTCCAAACAAATTTACATGGATATTTCTCTACATATGCATGATCCAAAACATTTACACTTCTTCTGATCAAATACTTTAATGTGTCAACGCATAGCATGACGTTATTGGAATGTCACTTTGCGGGACTAATCCCTTGACTCATTGTACTGAAGATAGTCAAATGTGTGACAGTCTGAACTCATTTTCCACACATGCACAAGGTATTTTACAATGTCTTTAAAGTCACATTCTTCTTCTATCTCAGCAAATCCTTTTAGAAACTTCACAGGTTCAGCAGTTAAAGCTCCAAGCTTTGTTCCAAATTTGCTCATATTGTCAACCGTACGAATATGTGCCTTGATAAGAATACTGGGCATCTCTGGGTCAAGTTTATTGTACAGCATATGAAGCGGGATTACGTGTCTTTTCTCTCCTGTTCCATAACGTCTCCATAACTCTGACAATCCTTGACTTATGAACATTGCAACAAATCTAAGTAGTACAATAGTGTCATTTGACCGTACAATGACTTGATTGGAATCATTTCGAACAGCCCACTCAATATGTGGCACAATGCAAGGGTCAGCTTCCTCCAATTTGCTGTTACATTCTTGAAAAATATGGCCAGTACCTTTTGAATCTCTCTCTACAGGCACCAACTCATCACTGACAATCATTCCACTTGTAATAATTGGAAGTTCAGAGTTCACTGAAGTATCAGCAATGTTCTGGTGAATTAAGATCTCTGAGTTCATCTTGTTTGATGTTGATGACCAGAATTTATTAAGTTGCACAGGTATAGGTATCGAATTTTTGATGCAGGCAATGTCAACTGTTCCACTTATAGACATTCGTCTGATTTGCTCACATTTTTTGACAGATAGTTCAAGATAACTGTCAAAGACACTGTGCAGTTCTTGCAAGGTGGACACTGACTTTCATATCTGTAGAACAGTCTGAATGACCTCTCCAAAGTTTTGCATGGATGAAGTCTTGACCATTTGCAATGGTGATACATACTCCACAACAACAGCAGTTTTCATTGAGTGCAAGTTTTTTTTTTTTTTTTACAAACTCTTGGACGAGTCTGTGCTTCACTGATTTGGTTGCAGCAGCTCCATCACGTAATGCATTTGTTGGAAGAGGACCATGCAACAAAACGTCCTTGACAAATTCACCCCTTTCTTTTGCTACATACATCTCTGTATGTGCTGCGAAAATTGTCTTTTTTGCAACCTGTTATGTTGTGCCTGGTTGGACAAAACTCTTACTATGGAAATTAAAGTGTGTAAGCTTAGCTTTAGTGATTACGTCAAACAGTTTTTTCTCTTTCAATACAACTCCTGCTTCAGTTCTGTGTATAGTTTTGATCCATGTTCCAGGACATCTAGCAGAAGTGTCTTTATATCGTTATCCACATTTTGTTTGGTCACAAAGTTGTGTAGTCGCGCAGGCTCCGTCATTTCAAAGGGTTTTCCTTGCTGCTTCATGAAATGAAGAAGGCTGTCAACATGTTTATTAAAACATTCCCCTCTCTTTCCCACAAGTTCATGGTGAGGAACAGTTTCACAATGGTCCATTAATTTTGGATTTGTCATCTCTCTGAAAACATTCCAAATAGAAAGGACTTCATGGTAAACTAGTTGCCATTGAGCAACATATTACCTTTTTACGTGTCTGATCAACAATTCCCTTGGAGCTTTTCTGTGATCTCTGGATCGCTTGTTCCAGTTTCATATCTGGAGCCACAGCATTGAACCCTCCCTTTCTGTCTTTGACCACAAAAAGTCTTTGGATGAATTTTCTGTAGTGGTATGGTCTTTCCACCTCTAACTTCTTCACTCTTTCCAAATACCAGGACCCATATCTCAGGTACTTTATGCAATCGAATTTGCGAAACACAGTAATTAGTGACTCCACAGGCTTCATGTGCAACTCCGAATCACCTTCCTGATCAGCATGTATCAAGTTTTTCACTAGAGCTATCATGTGTAAAACATTTCCCAGTACTTGCAAAAAGTTCTGATTTTTCTTCACATTCTTTGACAAACTCTACAAACTTGGTTTTCAGGTTTAAGTGAGTGTATTGAACATTAGCTGGCTTTGCCTGGCACCATGTGCCTTGTTCACTTCTGAGGTAAGATATGCAAAACCTAATTTGTCATTCTTCTTCCAGAAAGCTTTCCTAAGCAATATTTCTATAGCCCCAGATATGATAAGCATACCCTGCAACGAACGAACATAATGAGTTCCGCTCAATACTGACTTGACAGTTTTGCTTTTAAAAACTTCAGCATCAATAAGTGCATCGTCTATGCCACATCCACTGAGATACCTTCCTGCACACCGCTACATAACTTTTGTCATGTGGAAAACACCCATCATAGGATAAAGATAATCAAATTCTACTGGATTGCTCATAAAAATGTCAGCTACACTACAGAAAACACCTTAATCGCAGAAAACTGGCAGAACATATCTTCAAGCTGAGCATGCACATTTTTTTTTTTTTAGATCTGTGTATACTGTTGCATAGTTTGTGACTGGAGATGGTATTACTGGTAAAAACCCAACCTTCTTCAGTGTGACAGTATTCTGTCTGGAAAATCAGAGCATGAATTCCACCCAATGGAGCAACTGGCTTTTCTATATTCTTCAGTCCGCACCATATAAGTGATACGATAAATTCAGTTAAATCACTTTTGAGGACTGCAGCATCAGGTAGAAGATCACCCATGTCCTCAGCCACTTTGAAGCTTTCTGGTAGAGTGGGACGTGTTGATGGCTTGTAGTGATTTTGCACACGTTGCAAGGCAGATGAGTTATCGGTTTGCAGCTTTGCTTCCTTATGCCTACAGGTGACAGCTTCTTTTCCAGCAGCTACTTCATTGGTACAGTCTTGAAAAAGCACAAGAGTATCATGTGTGCTGGGTGTTTCAGACAAAGAAGAGCTTTCTTCAAAAACAAAATTATCAAGAGCAGCAACTGTAAATCCTTTCCTGGCAAAGTGACTTTTAAGTACTGTGCTGCTGGATTCATAAGATTTTGCAGCATGAGCTGCTAACAAGTTCCTGCTCCGTACTACGTCATAACTTGCTGATACACCAATCCTATTCACTGAAATGATTAGCTCTCTACTTTTGCACCTGTCATAGATTGCGTAAGCACGTGTAGCAGAGTTTTCTATTTTTCCATGATGTAATTCATAAAACATGTTTTGAAAAAGACATTACATTTGCACAGCATCCGCTCTCGGTTCATGGAATTGTCTTTCACTTCTTCACTTACATCTTCAAAGCCATCATCAATGTTGTCGGCTTCTGTTCCAAACTCAAGAACTTTAACTCGTAACAGTTTCACTTTGCTGATATTAAACAATTATGTAAAAAATGTTTAAGACAACATCAGGCATTCTTGCGGACTCCCATGATTTGCAGACAAAATTTGGCATTAAGTCCAAAATCGAAATCTTTAAGGACACTTTTTAAAATGCTTACTGCTGATTTTACCGCATCCTGTAATCTTATTTTGGCAGCAAGAACTTCAGGAGTCAAATCAGTTGAGATCATAAGTGGCTCATTCCTTTTGTTAGACTGCCGTTGTACATTCTAACCAGAAAAATCTTAATTTCATTATTGTTGATCAACACAGTTTCATCAATGTTGACCATTATTTCTCTGATCTCAATGAATGTGAACTCCTAGCCAACACTCATGAGTGGCTTTAAAACTTTGTTTGCTTTTTCAAAGAGAGCAAGCTTAACTGAAGGCTGGCGGTTACGTTGCTGCTGGGAGCTGATTGTACATTCATATTTTCGAAGGTATGCCGGCATCTGGTTCGGGTGAGCATACAAGCAAAATTTTGAAAATGCCAACAGTAAACTAAACATTTGAAGTATCTGCCAAAGTTTGCATATATTCGTCAAAAGGCACAAGTTATAGGAAAATTACTAACTTTAACTGTAAAATTATATCTATAATTTACCCCTTTGAAGCCCACACAACACATTTTTATGTTATGTTAATTTCCCAAACTACTGAAAGGATTTGTATCAAACCAAGCAAATGCACTCGGAGTACAATTCCACTTTCATTCCAAGACTTGATTACACTAGGCACTCACGTAAAATGTTCCTACAGTAGTATTTAAAATGGCAAACACTTTCTAGACCTTCCCTCTCCTCCCCAACCCGACATATCAGCACGATACCTGCATATTAATGAAATACAAGCAAAACAAAACTCCTAACCATAATGAAAGATTTGCAACTGCTGGAGATATATATATATACACACACACACATGCACACACACACACACACACACAGTAGGGAGGGAGCCAAATGGGACCACGGGGGTCTCGAGGCGCGCTCTGCCCCCCCCATTAAATGTCCAAGGATCTCCCTTTAAATTGTTGCAAGTATGCAAATCACCTGAAAGCTCAGCCTGCTTGGCCCAGCGCTGTCCACCTTAGTAGTATGTAAAGGTCTGTCTGCTTTTACCAGGATGATGTACAGCTTACGAAGGAGCTGCCCCGTGAGTTTCCTGCCAATTTGGGTGGCACGTTTTTGATGCTGAGGAATATGAGGATTTCTCCACAAAACAAAGAAGCATTTATGCCAAATAGATAAGAGGAATGACCCTGGTTTGGCGGAGATTTACATCTTTGTAGTCTTGTTGGCCTCTCTATAGCAGGAGTCATGCTATCACAGAATTCTGGAGAAAGATACACAGGGCACAATCTCCTTGCTAAACGCACACAAGGGCGCCTGGAGACATTTCCTTGGGGGACAGTACGCAGCTGTAGTGTAGAATACACACTGGACATTTACCCAATAAGGTAGCACTTACTAACTAACCAGTTGAAAGTACTTCAGTTGAGTAGACATTGTGTGCAAAACTGTGGACTCTCGTTGGATAAACGAGTAGGTGTGGTTCCTATGTAGCAGAGTCACTCATGCAGCAACTGACACGCTCACACAGATATTCACAGACCCACTCAGGCTCACGCACCCACTCACAGACACACACAGAAAGTCATGCACTCATTCACATACACACTCAGAGACACTCTCACACCAAAGACCTACTCTTACACCCACATAGACCTTCTCACACCCAGATAGACACTGTCACACCCAGAGACACACACACAGGCGGGTCCTGCAGCCAATATCTGCCATGCACGGTAGAAGGCTGTGTGAACGGCGCAGGGTTGGGTGGTTATAGGGGTTTGGCTGCAGGGCCGGACTTGTGGCCAGGCCTTGCACCAAACCCCTGCCACACACAGGCCTTGGCTGTGCGTGGAGGTGGTTGGAATAATGCATAGAAATTTAAATTACTTTATGTGAAAAGAAGCCATAGAAATTCACTGAAAATAACAAAGATTACAGGGACATTATAGTTAGGAAATAATTCACTGAAAAATACAAAGATTACAGGGACTTTATAGTGAGGGTCTGAATTTACTTGTACAAAACCTTAGGAATTCAGCAGTTATAGTTATTTCAAGTAACTATAACTTGCGCCGTAAGGTAACTAACTTCCACCCCTGCCATGCACTGGTAATTACTCTGGATATTACAGCACTCATGACAACTTCTATAACACTATTAAAAATCTAAATGAAGCATTAGCAGTCAAATTAATGAAGAAAAAAAAAACTGTGCATGGCGGAGTGATGTTTTCATTGACTATCTCTAATTTGATATTTTTGTAGAATCTGTTAGGATCTATACCCATTTTGTTTCCATTTTAATTTGAGGAGCATATTTGGTTGCTTGACATCTCCTTTTAGCAGGGTTATTAAGCTTTATTCATTAGGGCTCGACCAATAAATGGCATTATTGTTGAAATTATTCAATATTATTCTAGTTTCATATAGCTGACAGCACAGGCTTGATGGGTCTTGTGAATTTATTTTAAAACATGTTATGCTTTCCTACATTTTTTGTGTTTAACTGTATATACACTGTTCTAATATGGCGCCCATGGGCGCTTTGTTATTTTTCACAACATGACATGCCTATTTTTGAAACTGGTTGTGTCACAAAATGAATGATGACTGTGCCATTTACCATTTATGTTTTCAATTTTTATCATTTATGCCATTGTGTTGCCCGGATGTGCAATCGATTGATTTTTTTTATTGTGTTTATATTGACCGAAACATTCTCAAATATGGGAAACACAGTTTGTGATGTAATTACAACTTCTCTGCAGTTCTTCTTCTATGTTGCATATGTGGATGTTCTGTTTCTTTTAAATACACCATGATGTTAGTACATTTCACCTGTAATCAAGACAAGAGTACTGATCGAAACGTGTTGGGTGTTTAGTGGCTTGCCCCAATAAAGTATGTTTTATACAGGCTGCCCGCAGACGCGTTAAGAAACAAAGAGTAACCAATGCACTTCTGGGCTTAATATGCAATGAACACATATACATATGTGCACACAGTGATTTGAGTAATTTGAAAGAGGCAGTATACCCACTTAAGTCATTTATGACTGTATGGTTTTCACATATTAAGACATATGTGACCTTCATTTAGTCCTCACCAAGTCCCAACAAAGGATCAAAGTAATCTCATGTGACAAGGAAAGCACACATTGCACTTGGCCATCATTTAACAGACACAAATATCAGCGAACATTCAGAAGCCTTACATGAAACAGTAAGAATACCCTTACTGCTTCTACACCAGTTAAAAAAGGAATTGGAATCAAGTGCTCTTGATTACTTGATCATCAGGGAATGCTAACACACAGGTAAAAAAGAAATTGTAATCCAAAACTTTGTGAGCTTGGTCTAGATCATTCCTATCTGTGTTAACATCATTTCTAGATTACATTGCATATTCAATGGTCTGTGAGACTGAACTGCACTGTCCATTATTCTGGGAAAGATTACAAACCCACTGCAAAATAATAACTACAATATTACACAGGGAGAAAGATATAGACAAGGAGAAAGTTCACTACTGCGGCCAACCTACCTAGTTTAGCCTTTGCCCCAGCAAAGTGACCATAGGATGAAACCATATAATGCACCCAGAGATTAGAAAGAAACCCAAAACTACATTCGCAAATCTACAGCCTCTGTCAATATGGTAAACAGTTTGTAATTCAGTCATTAATAGAAGACTAATGCATATTTCGGTTCAAGGATAGCTAAGAAAGAATTGCCTTTCCTCCACGAAAGAACATTGTTGCAGGGATTTAATTTGCAAACCAACATCTGAATGAACCATACGACGCGTGGAACAATGTCCTCTGGACAGATGAGAGAACAGTCTAATTGTATGTCTATAATGCACAACACATTTGGCAAAAACCAAACACAGAGTTATCACCATGGAAACCTCATACTGGCTCTCAGAAATTACTGTGGAATTGTGATGTATGCCTACTTGGAAGCTTTTGGTCCACCTATCTATACCAGAGAATTTGAAAAGAAAATGTAAGACTGTCTGCCCAACAGATAAATGCAGTGGATCATGCAAAAATAGAACCACCATCCAAACACCTACACATTTATGACTGAATGACTGAAAAAGAAAAGAAACAGAATTTTGCAGTAGCCAAGCTAAAGGCCAGATACCTTAGTGGAACCTCAAGAGAGCTGTGCATGGAGGAATGCCCTCAAACATCACCAAGTTTAAGAAGGTTTGGAAGCAGTGAGAAGAATTTCTTCCAGGTGATGTGAGACTAACTTGTGCAAGAAATGTTAGTTCCAAGATCTTTCTCCTAAAAATATGTATTCAGTTGCAGGGAATTTATAGATAACTGCTAAGCAATAAATATCAGTGTAATTCTTCAGTCATGCCTAGATGCCTGCATTCTATCTCCTGTCCTTTCTGACCCCTCACTCGTGATATTGAGGACATTGCTGAGCTGTCATCAGATACCTACAACAGACAGAAAAAATATTGTAGTACTACTAACAAGCAACAGATGTCATTACAGCAATCCCACAGAAAACAGTGGGTGCAGCTCCACCAACAGACACTAGGCATCATAAACATTCCATACACAAGAAAGACACTTCTGTAACAGCAAGTAAACAGAATTCCTCAGAGAAGCCTTCATGAAAAAAAGTTTTTCTTTTATTGACAGACAGAAAGTCAAACCCCAGAGAGAGGATGGAGACTAAAAGCTGCAGTACCATGTTTAGAAAGCAGATCCTCCTGGAAGTGATATAGTGAGTAAAACAGCAATTCCATTGTAGGGAGTGAAAGAAGATTGAAGGCTGAAGTACAACTGTGGGACTCATAACCACGTTACACATTAAAGAAAGGCAGCTAGATCACAGACATAATAGATGTCCTCACAAATACAGCACATTGTGTCAATGCTAAACTTTAATAATTACCAACAAACACATGTGAAAGAGTAAAATGGTGGGTTCCTTTCAGCAATGAGATCATCTGATTTTACATGTGAAGTCATGACAGTGCATTTGGGCAAGGGGATAAGTATCTAAAAATGGGAATATGGCAATTTTAGTAGTTCGAAAGGTTTGAATCTCAATGTCTATCTTTTTGTAACTGGCACTGTGTAATCTTAGCAGCCAACCACAAGGTCTTACTAACAAAGTTTCTTCAGTCAACTGTTTGGAATCCTTGATGATATACTTTGGGTCCTGCTCATAGTAGCTGAAAAGCCAAGTGTCTTACCTTTAGACATGAGTAATCATGCACTTAAAATTGGTTTGAACAAGTTTCATCTGTTTATTCGTTTTTAGGTTGTCCTTTTAATTACTTTAGCACCACTCACACTGAACATATTCTATGCATGCTCTAAGGTGCTGTCGTAGTTTGGACTCTTGCTCTGGGCAAGACTGCTGGTTAAAAGATGACAGTACTTTTGCTTGTAGGCGACTATGCCTATCCTACAACAAGTCGCAACTGTTGTCCCAACCATACCGGCTCACTAGCAGCACCTGACCAGAAATACAATAGTAAAAGGTGATTTGTGGCAGCCTTTACGCATGGACTCGAGAATAAGACATCTCAGGGAGTGTCGTGGTTAAACAGAGATTACCCCTTTCTCACAGATATATCATGTCTCAAACAAACACAGGTAATGACAAAGATGCAGTAAAGTTTCAATAGTTTTTATTCAACGTAACTGCAATTTGCAATAAGTTGCATGGACTGCAATGATTAGGATAATCAATTATGCAAGAAACAGAATTGTGAAGACGAGAGTCATTATTACAGAGACCCCCACCATATTGCAATGCATAGAAAAGACATACGAGATGTAATATGCCCTAACACCCTAATGTGAGAGGCCTAACCTCCTACCTAAAGGAGAGCTGGGTTTGCTAAACCTAATCTGCCAATGCCATGTCCATGAGGGGAGCCCCCAACCCTTGTTACCTTGAAATGAGGTCTCTATCTCAGACTCTGCAGGGACACGAAGACTGGGTCAGCATCAAGACGACGTGCAGCACTGTTATCAGCAATAGTGGCGATGCCCTCTGGTCGGAATCCCTCTGATTATGTCTACAGTGTGATGTATTTAAACAGATCTACAAGGACCCCTGATGTAGGTGTGTTCCCAAACAATAGATAACAGACATGCTTGGGACGGCAATTAATATAAACAATCCCTTCGAAAGTATAGAGAGGGAAAATCCCTAAGTGTGAACACCTACTGTTTGTTTGTCTTTGTTGCTTGATCTTGACGCACTAGCGCGGTGACACTGATAATGCAAAGCATATCAAGTGGCCTAACTATAAACAAGGCAGCCATCTTAGAAGAATTAAATAATTAAATGGGCTAAGACAGAGCAAGCTAAGTAGGTTAAAAGGCACTAGGTGACGGGAGCACGAGTCTGCAAGCCAGAGGCTAAGCTAACTCCTGTTATCCCATTAAAACAAACTAGGATTCACTACAGTGCTTTAGTTCAATCTCTCCCAGCCATGGGTTCCCTTGGCTCAGGAACCGTCAGTCACTGGCATAAGATTGTCACTAGATTCAAGCTAGCCTGGCTGATGGGGGGGGGGGAGGCGGGGGAGGATACCCCGAAACCGGTCCCAGGATGCTTGTTTCCGGTACAGGGAGAGCCTGGTCTAGCAGTTCAAGCTGGAATGATCCCATGAGGAGCAGGGTCAAGACTGATTTGCATATGTCCATTCTGGAGTGGCACAGTGGACAAAAAACGATGGTTTAAACCTAGATCTGTGACTGGAGATGAATGTTAGCATTTTGTTTTTAGCATTCCATCCATCATCCGTTCTTTTTGCTAACAAGTACATTGTAGCCTCAATCTGTGGCTGCTGGTTTGAAGCAACTGATAGTGCTAGTATTAGACTGGGACATGTGTGAGTTCCTTTTGGGAAGGGACAGGCAAGGCAATATGACCAACAGCATTAGGGCAAAGTATTGTCTGCACCTGCACTGATCAGTGCATTAATGAAAGAAAGGCTGGAGAGCAGGTGCAAGATTAGCTTATGTTAGGGGCAATTATGGTTAAGCCAAGGATAACCAAAAGAACATCCGCCCAATAACCAAAAGGAAGCTTGTTGGGGCTCAAGCACAGAGGGGGCCCTATACTCCATGGAGACAGTATCAGAAGACCCCATGGAGAGGTTTGACGCCATCTTGCAGGAGAACATATCATAATACATTTTCTTGCAAGGTAACACAGAATGAATCCATGTTGGCCGAGAGATGCCCTACAGTAAAAAATCTGCAGTAACAGGTAAGGACCTGAAAGGCTGCAGTGGCGTTTCTACAACATAGGTCCAAAGATGCCGAGGGATGGTCTAGATGCAATAACATTTGTCTGGTAGGTGTTCCCAAGCAACAAGAAGGACACAGTACCGACTTAATATTTGGAGAACTGGCATAAAGATAATGTTTAAAAGGGCTTGCTGCTGATGATGGAGATGGCACACTGGCTACTGGGGTACCCTCTGGCCCCTGGTGACCCTGAGAAGCCGATGGAGGCCAGGTTCTTGAAGTTTAGGGATACAGACCACATTCTTGAGAAAGCACGTTAGCATGGCCCCTGGGCAATCAATCAAATTAACATCCACCTTTTTCCAGACTACACAGTGCAGGTACAAAGCCACAGATATTTCTTGTAAACATTAAGAGGGCACTACAAGAAATAACTATTTCATATGCCCTGCTGTTCCTCCCTAAGATGAGGGTTGCAGCAGAACGCATGTTATCCTTCTTCACACCCCAGAAGAGGTCTGGAAATGGATGGAATGGATGAGTATCTGCTTAGTTGATAGAGGAACAAGCGAAAGTTTGAGACTTACATCTTACCGCAGGGTGATGACACAGCGTGGATTCCTATGGGATAAACTGACCAATAACAACCTGCAAAAGAAAGGGAATAAACTGTGAAAAGATGGCCCATTATGGAGAACAAGAGGGCCCACCAACAGACAGACCATGAACGGTCTGCTCACGATGAAGGGTCTGATGAGGCACTGCTTCCTGCAAATGCCAGAGGAGCCTGTGATTACTTTAATGACCCCAGACCCCATAACATGAAATATGTCAAATGGTATCATATAGACATGCTGTAGGGCTTGGAGAGTAGATGCTCCTGTCACATAATGGCAAGTAAGGAGACAATTAAGGAACTATGGGCCAGATGTAGCAAGCAGTTTTGCCCATTCTGTGTCTATGGGAAAATGTGTTTGTACATATGGCCCTATGTACCTAAATCATTGATAGGGTATGCAAAATGGTATGTGTCATGACACCTCCGGGGGAGGTGGGGTTTTGGGGGTAGAACTTGTAATCAACACAATGAATTTAATTCCTCTTATACTTATTAAGGAGGCTGCCATCCTGTACCAATTGGAAGGCTGAGCTAGATGTACTCAAGTAGGGGGGTTTATGGCACGCCTTTTTTTCTTTTAATATATTTAACAAATTTGATTCACCCTGGGTTTTTTTTGGGGGGGAAGGGGGGGGTAATACATACTGCAACACATAGGGAGCACAGTGATAGGCATTCATTTTTCACCATGACCAGGAATGTAATTCCATATCAGATGGCCCTGAAACCGATCTATGCGGAAAGGGAAAACCTAGAGACATCACCTAGACAGCTCCTAGAATAGATGGAAGTCGCGAGGCACACTGCCACTTGCAGCATATGGGACACTAAACCCCTACAACAGACACAGCAAAGTGTGATTATTTTGCAAGAGCTGTCTTGGACCACAGTCCACCACAATTAAAATGACAGGGACACAAGGTGATCAGACAATCCAATAAGGGAGTTAAGAGCAGAGGCTCTGATGAATACCCCCTTCTAAGATGAGACTCTGGAACTGATAACTATTTTAAGGAAAATGAAGGGCTGACTGGAGACAATACTGGAACAGAACGCTTTTAAGGTGCTGCTGAGAGGAATCTGTATGAAGGCCACCAATGGTATTAAAGCAGCCATAGTAAGGCAAGTCAACAAAACAGAAGAGAAAATCTGCGAAATAGATGAGGGTAGTATTGGATAAGGGGGCATTCCAGAAGAGGGAGGACATGTTGAAAGAGCACTCAGATGGTGGAGAGACTTCAAGTAATTAATTCTAAAGAGTACATGACTAGATGGCATGATTAGGGAGACAAGGCAGTACAGTTTTTGGCGGGGTTGGTACAGGCGGATATTGACATATCACCTGTATGCGGGATGGTAGACAGAACAGGTGGCATACACACACAAGAAGGGAGATGGCACTGTGCCCTTGTAAATCTTGAGGCGTACAATTCTGATTTGCCTCTGTGGAAACTGGACGACAAGCTCATGGAAGCATTAGGTAGCATTAGCAATGAGTAATCTGGCCCAGGATAAGACACTGGGGACACATTGGTTCCCACCAGAGTTCTATCATTCCCAATAAATCAAAGTTGGCCCTACAGTTATTGGTGGTCTACAACACTGCGTTTGAGGTGGGACAGCAGCCATCCTGAACAAGAAAGGACACAATAGTGGCACTACAAAAGTATGGGCAGGACACACTTGTTATGAAATCATGTTGGCTGCAGTCCTTGTTAAACACGGTCTACAAGATCATGGCCAAGATGATTTGAAAGAAGCTGCCCCCTTCGTAACTAGACTGGTGTACCTGATCAGACAGGGTTTATCCCTAGTCACAACACATACAATAATCTTTATAAGGTTTACCTGCTAATGGATACAACACAGAAAATGCTGCGTATCCCTGCTGTGGCACTTCTATATATAGAAAAGGCCTTTGATACACTATCATGTTGATTAATGTCTGCAGTGGGATATCAGAATGGGCATGAGACAAAGGTGGTGTCTCTCGCTAATGCTTTTTGCTCTCAGGATGGAGCCCCAGTCATGCTTATTGAGGGGAATGGTTTGAAGGTGAGGAGAAAGCTTTAATTGTGATGCCCTATGATCACACTATATGGAGATGATGCATTTTTCTTTTTAAGAGACCAAGGGGCTAGCCTCCCAGAGGTAATGCACATATTTAAAAAATGTGGTGTCAGCCTTTGAATGAAAAACTAGGACAAATCATGAATGTTCCCTCTGCACCCCACACCACTAGCAGCTGAATAGGCTGGACATCTCCTCCCTTTGATGTGATGCTAAAACATTAAAATACCCCTGAATACAGATCTATTATGATGTTAACAAACTTCACACGGGTAACTTGGGTAGGGTGTTGACTGTGCTAGGGCCTCCTTTCCCTTTTGTATTGGGCTCCCTCTCTGACTACTTGGACGAGTCGTTATGGCAAAAATGCTGCTCCTCCTGACACTGTTGTACTGCTTTTATGCACTCTCTGTTCTATCACATGGAGATTTATTTCAGAGAGGTAAATTAGTTTTTTGAATGTATATGGGGTCTTTGCAGGAGGACTGCAATAGGCAAAACTATGCCGTTCCCTGGTACAGGAAAGATGGCAATACACAATTTTGTAGCTAATTATTCAGCAACACAATTGTTGTGGCCAATGCGGTCACAGAAGATGACTACGAGGGGTGAAGATGAGGGCAAGATAATAGTGGTGGTGCTTGGACTTGCCCCTGGCCTGAGGACATACCCTGGAGCCCTCCGAGCAGCAACATATTGTTAAAAGATGTGCTGGTAAGGCAAGATCTGAATGAGTACATGCCCTGAAAATTTCCCTATGGAGTTTGCCAACCTTGGATGACATAACTCAACTTTACAACAGGTGCTCCATGGCCAGAAGCTGGAATTTTGAAATGGGGAGGTAGAATGGTCTGTATGTAGTGCGCACCAGTCTTTCACTTCAGGAACTCATGCAGGAGTATGACCTTCATGCAGCGTTATTTTTGGCTCATAATGCTATGACCAGAAGTGTAAGACACCTATAGGTGTGGGAAGACACTGAACCTGAAAGGTCGACAATGCTAATGTGTTGGATATGGCATTCTGCAGGGTCATAAGCCAAGGCTTATGAAGGAGACATGCAAAGCTCATGCAATTCCACTGTAGTCTCACAGCACCTACACACATGAAGGAATACACTCAGTGTTACAAAAATAAAGGTACTTTATTATGGTAATACAACATCAAAGATACTATGGAGGCGATACTCCCTTATGAAGTAAGTATTACACAAGTTATATACACTAGTTATCAGAAATAGGCATAAGAATAGTTAGAAAACAGTGCAAATAGTGTAAAACACAATAGAGAATAGTAGGTCTAGGGGGAGCACAAACTATATACAAAAAAAATGGAATTTGAGAACGTCACCCACACCTAGGTAAGTGGAGTGTGTAGCGGGCTGCTGGGGGTGCCAGGAAAGCACAAAGGTAAGTACCACAACACCCCCAGCAACCAGGAAAGCAGGAGTAAATTACCCACTTAGAAGAAAAGAAGGGAATTGCAAAACCCATAGTTGACTGCAAGAAACGAACAGTGGATTTCTGAAGAGGGAGACCTGTGGATAGAGGGGACCAAGTCCAGAAGACACAGCAGAGTCCAGTGGGGGCAGGTGCCCCTACCCACCAAGCTGAGGATAGCAGGAGTTGGTCGACTGTGAGGAAGGAAAGTCAGCACTGCAGCCCTGGTGTCGGAAGTTCAGTTCCTGGAAGATGCAGTTGATGCTCCACATTGGAAGGAAGATCGCAGTCGGGTTTGCGTGTCCGGATTCCACCAACGAGCCTTGGCACAGCAAAAATTGCAGTTGGCAGAAAGTGGTGCTGCTGGGGACCAGCAAGGCCCAGGAGGACTCAACCCTGGAGGGGGAACCAGAGGGGGCCCTCAGTGTCGCAGAGAGCCCACAGAAGCACAGGAGTCCCACAGGAAGGGGACCCAGAAGGTGCAAATGGAACCCACGAAGCACCACGAAATGGAGTTCCATGCCGCAGGAGAGACACTCAGTGAACTGTGCATCACAGGAAGGAATGCTGGGGGCTGGAGCTACACAGTACCTGAAGACACTTTGGAGGAAGAGCCAACAAGCCTTGGCAGCTGCAAAGGACGCAGTGCACGGGGTATTGTCCTGTGTGGGAAGGCAAGCGCTTACCTCCACCCAAGCTGGACAGCTGGTAGAGAGGACCGTCTGGACCACTTCCGTCCACCACCCATGTTGCAGGATCCACGTAGCTAAGTAGGAGAGGGGATGGATGCAGCCGGTCGTCGTTGCTGTTCGTGCCTGCAGATGCAGGGGAATGACTCCTTCACTCCAAGGGAGATTCCTTCTTCTTTCTTGTGCAGGCTGAAGACAGCTGTCCTCAGAGGATGCACAAATGGGGAAATGTCGCAGAGACTGGAAGTAGCCAGAGAAACAATGTTGCTGGCAAAGTCTTCGGTCTATTTTGCAGACTGTCAGGTCGTGGAGAGTCCAGATGCAGTTTCTTTGATCAGAAGTCAAAGTAAGGGATGCAGCGGAATCTGCTTAAATCTTGCAAGCCAAATCTGAGGAACCAACCAAAGGTGAGACCCTAAATAGCCCTGAAAGCGGGAATGGTCACCTAGCTGGGTGACCACCTATCCAGATGGGGTCTGACGTCACCTGCCTGTCCTGGCCACTCAGATGATCCCACAGTTCCCCGCTAACACTGGATCCAAGATGGCAAAACCCAGGGAACCCTCTGGAGGAGCTCTGGGCACCACCCCTAGTGTGGTGATGGACAGGAGTATGGTCACTTTCCTTTCCATTGTCCAGTTTCGTGCGAGAGCAGGGACTGCAGGTCCCTGAACCGGTGTAGACTGATTTATGCAAGGAGGGCACCAAATGTGCCCTTCAAAGCATACCAGTGGCTTAGGGAGGCCACCCCTCCCAAGCCATGTGACACCTATTTCGAAAGTGAGAGGGTGTAACACCCCTCTCCCAAAGGAAATCCTTTATTCTGCCTTCCTGGGCTTGAGCTGCTCAAGCAACAGGAGGGCAGAAACCTGTCTGTGAGGTGGCGCAGCTGGGGCTGCCTGAAAAACCTCAGAAGCCTGTGGAAGCAATGCTGGAGGTCCTCTAAAGAGCCCCCAGAATGCATGGAATCATACAACTAATACTTGCAAAAGTATTGGGGTAGGATTCCAACATGTTTGATACCAAACATGCCTAGGTTCGGAGTTACCATTATGTAGCTGGACATAGGTAGTAACCTATGTCCAGTACATGAGTAAAATGGCGTCCCAGCACTCACAAAGTCCAGGAAAATGGGTCTGGAGTTTGTGGGGATACCTCTGTTAGTGCAGGGGCAACCTCACACACATGTACATGCACCCTGCCCTCTGGGCTGAGAGGGCCTACCATAGGGGTGACATAGTGACATAGTGCAGTGACCTATTGTGAAAACGGGTGCATGTACCAAGTTCATGCAGACTGCAATGGCAGGCCTGCAGAACCCTTTGCATGGGCTCCCTTTGGGTGGCAGAATAACTGCTGCAGCCCATAGGGCTCTCCTGGAACCCCTATGCCCTGGGTACCTAGGTACCATATACTAGGGGCTTACATGGGGGCACCAGTATGCCAATTGTGGGATGAATACAGAGTTTTGCGAGAGAGAGCATAATCACTGGGGTCCGGGTTAGCAGGATTCCAGTGAACACAGTCAAACACACTGACATCAGACAGAAAAAGGGGGTAACCATGACAAGAAAGAGGGTACTTTCCTACACTCACTCCCTAAAACATGGCTTAATTGGTTTACACCCAAATGGCCTGAAAATTAAATGTTACCATTTCAATGTTACCATTTCAATGTTATAAGTGCAGCAATGTTATAAGTGCAGCACTTATTGTGCCACCTACCTAAGTAGCATCTTAAAACATTTCCAGCCCTGCCATCACAGCCTGGATTTACTGTCCAACTGATATGGCGACTTGGCATCTAAAACCCCTTGCCAAGCCTTAAACTCCCCTTTTATTACATATAAGTAACCCCTACGGTAGGCCCTAGGTAACCCATAGGGCAGGATGTTGGTAATTAAAAGGTAGGGCATGTACTTTTAAGTTTTACATGTCCTAGTAGGGAAAAACTTCCAAATTTGTTGAGGACTACCCCTCCTATAGGCTAACACTAGGGATCCCTTAGTACATTTAATAAGCTGTAGTTCCTAAATGGGAGGAGGTAGATATATGGCATGATTGGTGCCTATGAGCTTGTAATGATAAAAGAGGGATTATCATTACAAGTTGGAAAATGTCACTTTTAGAAAGCTGGAATTTTCTTCCCCTTAGCCCTCTTTGCCTGCTGCCTGCCGTAGGTCACATGACTGGGTGCAACTGACAGTTGAGACTTGGTGAATTCACAACTGGGATTAGCCTGAATGGCCACTGCAGGATGGATGAGAAGTGCTGAGCACATCACCACTTGCATCTGAGTAGGCTGGGCCTTGCCACCACACAATAGGCTTAAAAACCCTCTACTGTCTGCGCAGCAAGCTAGGAGTCCGAGCAGGGGAGGCAGGAAACTCCTGGAACTTCAAAGAACCTTTCTGGAAACTTCTTACACCATCTAGGACCAGGGCATCAGGGTATTAAAATACGGCTCTCAGACCCACTGTTCAGGTCACTACTGGACCTGCGGAAGGGCTCTCAGAGGACTGCCTGCTCCTGTGACCTGCTGTGCACTCTGCCAGAATGCTGCTGTACCCAGAACTGCTTTGCTGCCTGGCGCCTGCCTTGTACCCTCAGAGGCCAGCCCTGCTGCTGAACTCTGTATCATCAACTGCACCTAGAACTTCCAGAAGTGATTCCATGGGCTAGTTTGATGGCCTCCTGTTCAAGGCCACAGGGACAAAACAGGCTCCCACCATCCTGCACCCCCTAAGAGGTCTCCATCCACCCCTGGACGCTTGGCAGTGGTTCTAAAAATGCCCAAATGGCCAATTTCCAAAACTGAGGAATAAGACAAAATTTGGCCAAAAGCTGCTCTCAGAACCAAGAGGAGACAAGGACCAACCTGCTTGCCTATCCGCCCGAGGTGCATCTCCAGTCAAATTGACTTCGTGGCTTCTCCCACTACGTTCTTCTACGCGGCAGCAAATTCATCGCCAAAAGGTATCCAACCTCGTGGAACTGTCTTGGGCTACAGCCTCCTCCTTTATCTCGCTGGAGATTCAAAAAATCCATCTCAACGACTAAGTCCAAAGGAACAAATCTTCACCACAGCTTCAATTCAAAGCAATCTGACAACACTCCCTCCTCTGACACTCCTACAGCCTTGCCTCACTGAACTTCTACCTTCTCAAAGACTTTTTTTTCCAAAAATATTTTAAGTCTGAATGTAAGCGCCAACCGGGCCCAATCCATTTTGTGTATCTAAATCGCGCTCCTTCACGGTCGGCCTCAACTTCTGACTTTCCCCGGACTAGCCCGACCAGATATCCACACTTTTTGATTTTAAGAGCTATTTTGAACCTTAAACTTTACAAATGCATAACTCCAGTTCTACTAATTGGATTTTGATGGTTTGGTGTCAAATAGTTTGTTAAAATGTACTCTATTTTTCTAAGTTGGTTTTTGATTTTTATTGTGTTGTGTTTTCACTTTATTACTGTTTGTGTACTGCATAAATTCTTTACACACTGCCTCAGGCATAAGCCTGGCTGATTTCTGTGCTAAGCAACCCAGGGTTAAGCAAAGGTTCATTTAGTGACTTTTTTTGGGATTCACCGTAAAAAGGAATTGTGGCTGTTGCTTGACCAGGGCTCACAGCCCAGGAAATCAACCACCCAATTTCGCACATAATGGTTTTGCTGAAACATGGCGATGGTAACAGTAACCAGGAACACCTGATTCCAGTTTGCATAGTTTAACTACTTGCAACAGACTAACCTGTCACTGGCACACATAGTTAAAATGTAAGCTGAAGCGGCTGACCAGTGTATCATACCCAGATGCCGGCAGAGTAATGCAGACTTTTTCTGGGAATGTAGCCCATCTCACAGTTTTGGTCAAAAGTGGTAAAGATAATTGGCCAGGTCAGTAGCCATAAAGGGGCGCTGAGCCCAGGCATCTTTCTGTTGGGTCACATATCAAGAACCAAAGTAAAGAAACAGATCTGCAGAGATAGATCTGGGTATGGTATTGACTAAACATAATATTGCCATGAACTGGAAGGCGAGAAAGGTCAACGGATGTGAACATATGGATAACTGTTGTGATTGAAGTGTAAAGTATATTACAAATGTGAGACAGCAAAGTTATAGATACTGATATGTGGGACCTGGTCTTGCTTGAAATTGACACTAAAGCAGATATAAATCTGCCTTCAGTATGTGAAGGTTGGCCATTCTGCACAGCGTTTGGGTCACTCCTAGTAAGAGGATAGATGAGTGTGGATATTTGGTCCTGGCTGCCACCTGTGGGCTGGAAGTGTCAGTGATGTAACACTAGTAAAAGTGAACTGCCTCAACACTGCTGGGAGCGGTGCATCACAACCTACGACCACAAGACAATCCAGTTCAGGAGGGATGCAGAGTATAGTTCAACACATTAAAGAAGGGTTATGGAACGATGACACAAATGAAAACAAAAATATGCAAATATGAAAATGAGCTCTATAAGGATGAGCAAAGGAAGTTAAGGGGGAACGCTGCATAGGATAGATATTAGTCCTAGTAGTTTAAAGCCTACTATACTGTATCGGCATGTGCAACGGGGAACACAGTAACTGTTTAAAGATTGCAGACGAATTGCAGTTGTTGCGTCACTGTAATGCTCAAAAAGCAAACTTTGAATAAAGAGCAATTTAAAAAAATAAGCCTTTCAACAACAGACAGTGGGTAAACATTCTGGGTTCTTAAGACTAGAGCTGTAGTTCCCAACACTGCAGAGGATGAGATTCGGCCCGCGATTCTGCGACTGGATCAAAATGCTACACCAGGAACTCTTGGCGAAGGTGAGAGTGAATGGGGTCATACCTAGAGCCTTCGTGCTACAGAGGGGGACGCAGCAGGGAAGGCCACTGTCTCCATGGTTCTTTGCGCTGGCTGCCTGGGTACACCAAGAACCCCTGATCCGGGGCATTCCAGGTGTGGAGTGCGGGGAGGAACACATATCTGTTTATGCAGATGATATGCTACTCAATGTCACTTATCAAGTTCTCGCCAAAGACAGACTTCTGCAAATGTTCCGTGTCTTCGGAGAACACTCAGGATGTAGTATAAACTGGGCAAAGACTCTGCTCTACCCGCTAAGGGGGGAAATTACTAGACTCCTATCCCAAAATGCAACTTCGGTTGAAACCGGTTTCCAGTATCTCGGGATACACATCACAGGGGACCCGCATGAGTTCCTCCACCAGAACTTAACTCCCCAACTGGGCAGGCTAAGTAGGGACGTGGAACATTGGAGGCACCTGCCGCTCACGCTCATGGGCAGAGCGGCTTTGTAAAAGATGATGACTTTGCCCTGTCTCCCATATGCTTTCCAAAATACACTGGTGGCAATTCCGGCCGAGGTCTTCTGGAAGATTGACCAAGCCCTCCGATCACTCCTGTGGGCGGGAGGGTTCCCACGCATCTCACTGAGGAAGCTCCAAAGGGGAGTAGACAAAGGGGGACTGGTGATTCCGGATGCAAGATTGTACTATTGGGTGACACAGCTAGTCGTGATCAATGACTGGGCCTTCGCGGGTCCAACAGAGTCAGCTTACAGAGAGGAAAGGGAGGCTATGGGCACTATGGGTCACGAGGAAGTGCTATACAGTCAACAGGGAGCTCGAACCTACCAACATACCTGCAAACAGTGGTGCAGGCTTGAAGGGATGCGAATCGTCACTTGGGCAAGAGGGAGAGGCTGTCCATGCACACCCCGCTCTGGTGCAGTGACCTCTTGGGGGAGGTGAAAGGACTGAAAGGATTCTCCAAGTGGGCGCTAATAGGCATAGAACATCTGGGAGACATTTGGAGAGAACACCTTCATACCCTTAGAGGGTTTACAGAGAGAATTACATTAAAGGACAGAATATTATAGGTACCTTCAGCTGGGGCATGCGCTCTGGAGGCATATCCAGAGGGGGAGCAGATCAGAGAGATGATACTTCTAGAGGACAGGTTTCTTACAGAGCCACTACTGGAAAAGGAAATCTCAACAATTTACAGGAAACTGGCTAATAACTCACCTGATCCCAAAGGGAGGATGAGGGTGGCTTGTGAGGAAGACGTAGGCACATTGGATGACAACGACATGGCGGACACCCTCTAAAGTGCCTGAGAGGTCGCAATACGGGCCTGCATCCGCCTCGTACAATTCAGGCTACTACACAGGTCATATCTCTCCCGAATTTGGCTCCTGCAGATGGGGCGCACGACCTCAAATCTATGTATGAGGGGTGCAGCATGGTGGGAACATTTTACCATGTTCTCTGGGACTGCCCTAAAATTCAGCTCTTCTGGGGTAAGGTGGTGAGTAAAATGCCTATGGTCCTGGGGGAATCGGTCCCAAGGGACCCCAGTTGGCTCCTTTTGTCAATAACGGGGATTCTTCATGGACAAAATACCAGCATATATGGCTTTGGCTAGCGGCCGTGGTGGCCAAGAGGAATGTGGCCAGGGCCTGCGGAGCTCCCCAGTGCCCCAGAAGGGAGTAGTAGGACTCAGACAAGGACTGGTGCCCAGGGGCAGAGAGGGTGGCGTATCAAAGTTGGGGCTGCCCTAAGAAATGGGAGAAGGTGTGGGGCCAGTGGAACTTTATCCATGGAATATGATGGGAGGGAGGGTGCTAGCAGAGGGATGCAGGATTGGGTCACACAGTTGAAACGAGTTTGAGACGAAAGGAGAAGTTACAATTGTTTATCCCCGACTGCTAAGCCTCAGTGGGTTCAGCATTGAGATGCACACATATACAAGATAATGGTATATGTCTCTGACTTGATCCTTGTATGTCACACTGTGTTTAATGAAAAGATTACTTCAAAAAAACAAAAAAAAAATTGAGCTGTAGAACATGATGTGGTGAACTACTGTAAAAACGAAAAAGTAGGAGAATGCATTGGAGGAAACCAAATCATGGCAAAACAATCTTAACCAAAAAAAACTATTTTAAGGAAACATAAATCAAAATTTAAAGGTCACATTTTGAAGGAAAGATAATCATAAGAAAAAAATCCCAAATAACATTAAAGTTGGGAGGCAATTAGGGGTAGTGAGGGTTTTAGGGTTCAGGAATGGATGGCGTTTACGGGTAGCAAGGGGTTTTAGGGTGCAAGGATAGATAGAGCTTAGTAGTAGAAACAGCTTTTAGGGTGAGGGATGGGTGCAGTTTAGGCATGGTGAGATCTTTAGGACACAGGGATAGACAGTGTTCAGGGGGCTAGGCATCGATGCTGTTTAAGGGTGGTGAAGGGGGTCAGGAAATTAAGATCATCATAAGTAACTGTTTGATAATGTAAAAGATAAAAATCGAAAATAATGTGCCACTGAAATAAATACCTCTAACAAAAATGTTCTTGAAAGTAAGACTTGCTGCAATTGCATTTACACCTTTGGAAATAAGCAGGCAAAACTCAATTTTGAACAAAACATTGTATGTATTGGTTTATATGAAGTGATAAGTGCCATTCGTCTAGCAAATTCCCATTAAACACTTTGGATGAAATAGTTTCTCAGTAATGGTATTCATTAAAATTGTTTTTCTAAGACATCACATACAACCTTACATTACCTATAATGCACTGCTTGGAAGGAGATGGATGTCTGTTTAACTCCTTCCATGCTTGGCTGACTCTGTGTACTGGCATTTTGCTGGTGGTGTGTGTGGACTGGAGTTTGGTTGATGGTGTGTTTGAACTGTGGAATTTGCTGGCGGTGTGGGAGGACTTGGTTCTGGCTGGCAATGTGCACAGCTGCCTTTTGGATGGCGGTTTGTGTGAAGTTGTGTTTGGTTGAGGTAAGGGTCATGCCCCGATTGGGTGTCAATTTCTTGCCTTTGCTTTGTGCCCCCTCGTGGGCAGATTGGACGTTTGTGATGCGGATTTGCCTTAAATGGCAGACTTCAAAGTGCTTTATAAAGTTAACTGTCTTATTTCTTGTCCTCATTTGCATTTATGATCTTAATGTTTTATTTCTCCATTTTATTGTAGTGTAAAGCTTTTGATTTGCGTCATAGTGACTCTTACTTGCGGTTTCGGCACTGGTAGATCTGCAGTTTGTGTATCTGTATGTGTTTGGTAAGAAAACTTGTTTTGTACTGTTTACTTCAAATGAATAGCAATACCGTGCATGATTGTGTTTTTACAAACAGTGTAATAATTGCACCATGTTTAGCTTCTCTTTATTGTGTGTCCAATTCACTTTGGGTTTGTGAAGGATGTATATTACGTTGTCGTGTGTCTAATTCTGTTTTGTTTTTACTTTCTAGTGGGATACAGTTAGTGCTTCCTGTGTCTGCAAAGAAGGTGCAGGTGATTTTCTGCGTAGCTCTCTCTGGCAAGTGAGGGGTATCATTTTTTACTATATAGGTCTTAGTGTGCTTTGTACTGACTGACTTTTACTTCCAGATTACTATATGCCAGTGGTTTTACTTTCTGTTCTGTTTGATAATATCCACAGTTTGTTTACTACTTATTTTACACAGTGTTGGTTATTGTTGACTTATCTGTGGTGTCATTTTTATTAGTACGGATAATGAATAAGTACAGGAGTACCGCCCAGCAGGTTTTATGGTTTCCTTTTCAAATCTTCCTCTGACCATGGCTCTGATACTCACTTTGCATCTGAGGAAGAAGTCCAAGATTCTGGCCGTACATTTTCTGTTTGTGAGGAAATCATCTGATGATGGAGGGTCTACCCGTCCGAGGAAGTGACACTTTTAGAGGAGGACATTGATATGTCGATAGTGCAGCAAGAGGAATCCGAATTGTGGCCTTGGGCTGGAAGGCTTCCCATTGGAAGTGCTGAACTCTGGGTTTCCTCAAACACGGTGCTACCTGTGTTCCCTGCCTTTAGTGGAGTTCCAGGGTGTAGGGTTAATACTGAACATTTTTGGTCTATACATATCTTTCGGTTGTTTATAGACAATGTACTTTTGGATGAGATTGTTGACAAGACTAATCTGTATGCTGAACAGTATTTGAGGGGCAACAGTGCTAGACTTAAGCCCCACTCTAGTGCTAGCTGGTGGACTCCCACAAATCTGGATGAGGTGAAGAAGTTCTGGGGTTTCATTTTGTTGATGTGTTTAATAAGGAACCTCTTGCTGTCTTCATATTGGTCTACTAGTCCCTTGATGGCAACTGCTATACTAAATGCAAGCATAAGTCGTGACTGGTATTTACTTCAGATGCTGCATTTTGTTGATAATCCAGCAGCATTGCCACAGGATCACCCTGATTGTGACCGTCTCTTCAAACTTCAGCCTGTCCTTTATCATTTTGTATATCAACTTTTCAGAGATCTATGGTCCAGGGAAAGAAACAGCTGTGGATAAGTCTTTGGTCATGTGCAAGGGCCATTTGGGTTTTAGGCAGTACATTCCTAACAAGAGGGCACGTTAGGGAATTAAGAGGTATATGCTGTCTGAGAGTAGTACTGGATATGTCTATAATTTCAGGGTGTACACTGGTAGGGATTCTTCTATTTGACCCCACCCCCACCCCCGGTTGTCTGTCTACTTTTTTAGTCAGCGAGAAAATTGTGTGAGAACTTGGTGTAGGACTTTTTAACGAAGGTCACCATTTATACATGTATAACATCTACACTGGTGTGCAAATGTTCAAGGAATTGTTCAAAGTGGGCACCACTGCATGTGGCACGATCTACTCTAACCGTAAAGGTTACCCTACAGAGCTTGTATGTTAAAAACCTTCAGAGAAGGCAGTGTAGTGCCTTGCGCCATGGTGAACTTCTAGCAGTGAAAGTTTCAGACAGGAAAGATGGCCACACGCTGACAATCAGTCATGATGAAAGTACTACACCTGAGACTTGTTGGGGGTTAGGCTGTTGAAGAGTGCAAACCTTTGGGCATTTTAGACTACAATAAGTACATGGGTGGTGCAGATATAGTAAATCAGAGTGGAGCCTTACGGTGCAGTTTGCAAGTCAAACATTAGGTATATGGAGTTGGCTGTCCATTTATTTAATTTGGTAACCTTCAATGCTTTTGTTGTATTTAAGAATAGTTTTCCAGATTCAAAGATGACTTGTGTTCAGTTTCAGCAGTATGTTACAGGCAGCCTTGTCGAAGTGGAGCAGGCAAGTGTTCTTAAAGCTGGAGTGGTGGCTAGATTGAAACACAGAGAATTCTTTTTGGAGTGAAGGAGAAATGTAGAATCTGTGTCAGAAGAGATGTGAGAAAGATGAATTGTATGCATAGCCCCAAGGGTCCTTCTAAACCTGGGCTGTGTGTAACGGCATGTTTTAAATCATACCATACGCAATTCAAGTACTGGGAGCACCCATGACAATAAAAATGAATTGACTTGTCTGTATAATTTTATATTTTGTGTTCAATCAATATTTTGTATTTTGATCTATTTAGTCATACCTGCTGTGTTGTAGCTATGGTTGGTTTTTCCATCTCCTTCAAATTGGTTTGTGGTTTTTATTTTTATTTATTTTTAATGTGATGGGGTGTGTGTGGGCTGGTGGTGTGCATGAACTGGCGCCTGGCTGGCGGTGTGTATGGACTGGCACCTGGCTGACAGTATGTGTGAGCTGGCATTCAGCTGGAGGTGTGTGTCTAGTAACCTGTTGCTGATCTCTATGCACACATTGCTAGCAAAAAGAAAGTCCACACACTGTCAGCTGCCAGGCGGTGCTTTTGCTGTTTCAGACCTGTGGGCCTATGAAAGTGATGTGCCCTTGAATGCCGCTGTTTGATGTGAGTGTGAGTGTGTAACGTGCTGGGCCTGAGGCTGTCGGTGTGAATGGTTTTGTGGGTGTCACGCTTGCAAAGCGGCTGGTGTCTTGTCATGGTTTTACAGTTCACAAGCTGGGAGTCACTGGTTTAGCAATTCTAAACTTTAATTTATTAATGCTAGATTACATCTTTTGTTAATAAAATGTAAATTTTGAATTTTTCACTCATCCAAGTGCCAAATCCAACCAGTATGTATGTGTTTGTGTGGGTTTGTGTGTGTACTTCAGGAGTTGTGGGTTGTGCAGTAACATTCACCTTTTCTGTATAGTCTCTAGGAAAAAAAACTATAAACTCTAGATATTTTCATAAACTAGACACTAGGGGGACTCCAGGGTGGATCGCATGGATCCTTCAAAGTACTGCAATCTGCTGGGAGTCTCAAACTTCTTTCCCCTCAGAGCTCTCAACCATCTCCTGATAAAAATGGTACCTTGCCTGTGTGGGTGTGCCCACTGTCCGCAAACGTGTGGGGTCCAAGACACAATGTGGCAACATCAACAAAAGGGGGAGCTGAAGATTTTGGTCTTGGCTTTGGCAGCCACACAGGCAAACCTACCAAACCCAGGCATTTCTGAAAACCAGAGGCGTATAGTGTGGGGTGTCTCTCGTGAATCACAAAGTTTTCATGCCCACAATGCCCTGCAAACCTCACAATTTGACTAAAACTGCATATTTTCCTTGTATTTCTGTGACACAGAATCAAAAGGAATCCACACAATTCTTATCACCCAGAGTTTCCTCATTAAAAATGGGGACCACCACTTGTGTGGCTGGGCCTATTGCCGGTGACAAAAACGGATCAAACTAACATCAATGGGAGTCCTCACATAGGGAAACTCTTTAACCTTGGTTTGATCTGTTCTTGTTGCTGGCTCTAGGCCCAGCCACTCAAATGGGGCAGCATTTTTATTGGGATACATGGGAGAATGCTGGATGGAAGTTATTCTGTGGATTCCGGACGATTCCAGAACTTGTAATCACAGAAATGTTATGAAAATGTGTTTTTTCAGTCAAAGTTTGAGGCTTGCAAGGGATTCTACCTAGGATAACCTACTGGGAGGCACATAAGTCACCCCATCCTGGATTCCCCCAAGTGTCTAGTTTTTAAAAATGTGCAGGTTTGCTATGTTTTTCTAGGTGCCAACTGAGCTAGGGCTCAAAATCTACTGGTAGGCACACTGCCCCAAAACAAAAAAAACAAAAAAAAACAAAAAACAAGTGGGGGACATTTTCAATGGAAAAATGTGATGTGTCCATATTGCATTTTGGTGCCTTTCGTGTCGCGGCCGCTAGCCCTACCTAGACAAGTGAAGTACCATTTTTATCAGGAGACAATGAAACACAATGAAAAGCCATTGCAAGGTGCAGCTCAGTTATTGGCTCTGGGTACCTCGAGATCTTGCAAAACCAACAGATCCTACATATCCCCACAACCGTACAGGTCCAGCAGATGATGTTGCTTTAGTAAATCAGCCACTGTGACATGAAGTTACAAATGAAAACGTTGTCACAAATTGACATATTTTCCTAATTTTCCAAATTTTTTTTATTTCAATACTTTCTTTATTTGGGGAAACCAATAAGGATTAATATGAATGGCCCCATGCTGAATTCAGACTTTTGTCTTTTTCAGAAACTTATAGCTTTCTAGGATGTACCATGGGTTTCACAGCTGCTTCCACCACAAACTGAAAGGAGGTTGAGAGCACAAAAAACAAGAACAATTAGCTATCTTCCAGTAAAATGGCAAAACTGTGGTAAATTTTTTATGGATTTCTAAATCAAGTCTGCCTGGTCCGTAAAGCTTGTGATTTTAGCACCGCTATCCTTGTGCCGATGACATTTGCAGGAAAAAAAAAAAATCAAGACACTTGCTTCTGCAGCACTTTTGCCCAATCTTCCCCAAAAAACAAATGTGGCTATACGTTGGCTAATTTCTCTGGCCCCTCTAGGGAAATCCACAAACCCTGGGAACCTTTAGAATCCACAGGATGTTGGAAAAAAAAGGATGAAAAGTTGGCGTGGTAAGCCTATGTGAGAAAAACGTTAGGGAGGACTAAGCGCAACCTATCCTAAATAGTCAATAAAGGCTCAGCACGGAGTGAAGGGGGGGGGGGGGGGGGGGTTGCTAATAGTGAGAGTTCATGAAAATTATGGCAGTTCCCAATTTCTAACCCCCTGAAATGATCATGTAGGGAGGGAACAAGTGGGTGGTTGTAGTTGTAAGGGGGGGGCCTAATAGTGAAAGAGTTCATGAAAATTCTGGCAGTTACCAATTTTTATCACCCTGAAATGAACATGTGGGGATGGAACACATGGGTGGTTGTAGTTTTTGCCATGAGAATACACGCAATAAATTGTTAATGAACCAAAATACTGTGAGTGCAGCTTTGCTCCTGAATATCTGAACATGGTGTGTAAATACTACATTTGTTACGCCATCAGCATGGACCAAAATGGCCATCAGGCAATACTCTTCCTTTTAACTAAACTGCTTGAAAAAAGCTACATAAGAGATCTTGTATATCCTTACATCTGGTAAATGCAGTAATAATACAATTATAACATCTGAGTATAGCATCTTCTAAACGTTTACTTTAAACACTTCACTAATCTAACCATGAAATGTTATTAATGTGCATGGGCTTTTGATATTACTATGCTCTTCTTATTTACATAAAGCCCGTTTATGTTTTTTTGTGAAATGCATTAATGTACCATCAGGGCACAGGTCCTAAAAAAAGAAGTGGGGGGGACTAACCAAGTTAGGCAGTATGCAAGTGACCTCATGGCAGATGAAATCACGGCATAGCAACCGATGACATCACAGAAAGTGGCATCAGATCATAACACCTCAGACATAGGTTTAGCAGTTTTTCGCAGCTATATTTGAGTGCATTCCAAGATTTAACATGTGAGATTTTGCATTGGGGTTGTGCCAAAAAAGTTACACAACCCCCACACAAAATCTGGACCTCAACTTATTAATTTATTTGGTAAATACTCTACCACAAAGAAACTGACAGCAAGAAGAAATGTGTCAGTAAATCATTTCTGCTTAACTGTTTGCAAAGTCTGCATTTTAAAATATCTTATGGGGTTAAGGCACCTGCTTCAGAGATCTGCGTGTCCAGTAAATCTCAGGGAATAATAATAATGTTAAAATAATTCTGGAGATGCCTGTTGGCATCATGTTAAATTGTACGTATCATTGTTTCATGCAAAATCAATACTCTTTATCAAAAAAAAAATAATCTGGAAATTAACTTATTTGTTGGAGAGATGTGTTTTCTAGTTCACGTTTTGAATCCAAACAGCAGGAGGGATAATATGTGTCCTCAAAGCATATCATGTTACACGAAGATTTCAGATTTTTATTTTATGTAGACAGGTGTGTGGGTTATTGCTTTTAACACAAAGATCATTCTGTAACTTGCAGTTCACAACTTGCAATCCTAATATAGCACAAGGGTCTATGAAGGACACGTGCCTCCTACACGTTGTAATCCTCACTGTATTATGTAACACAGTGATTTGCACACATACTGTTTATTGTCAATGTATAATGTTTATGTATGATGTAAAGCACTCAGACACCCTGAATTTGGGTGAGCAGAGCCAAGGCCAGCTGGCTGTACCGGGCATCAGGTTTTTCTCTGTGAGGCCGGAAGAGTGGGGGCAGCTTTTGTTACTAAGGGAGCCGGTTTTGTTGCAGTACAGTAGTTTTAAAAGCACTGTAGAATTCCTTGTATATCTAACAGTTTTCATGCAACAATTAAAGTGCCAAGTTAACTGGTGATTAATGTACCTGCTGGAGAGAGAGAGGAGTTTCTGTCTAGTGGCAGTTTTAACTCATCTAAGGTAGTAAGGAGGGTTAATATGTCTGCTGCAAACACCGTACACTAAACAGATCACAAAACAGTATTTTATGTGCATAGCTCAGTGGGATACTGCTTTAGTCACAGACATCTTTTTGTCTCATTGTAGTGGTCATGATCTCTCGCTATGCACCCTGAGGGGTCTGGTCCGATAAAATATGCCAGGGCTGCTTATGGTTCTTAGTTCGCACCTGTGTAGCCCTATTAAAGAAATAAAGCAAAATAGCAGTATTTAACTTGTTATGTGCGTAAATATTGGGACAGACCAACACATCAGACATTCTTAAAGTACATGCATATTTTTTAAATACAAAGACTGAATAACGTGAAAAACATGCCTCTCAAGTACCTATGAAGAAATAACAAGCAATGCACCTTAGTTTCCTCCACTGCAGCAAGGTGTGAGGCTTCAGCCAGCTCCCAACCAGGATAATGAAACTTAGGGAGGCTGATGGCCCTTAATGTCTGCCTTTGTCCTGGGTGATCTGGAATTTAAGCAAAAAAAAAAAGCCCCCTTCCCGTCCTGCATATTGCTGTTCAGAACGAAGGAAAGCATACAATGTGCAGGCACTGCTAAAAGTATATGCAGGCGCTCCTGAAAGTGTCCTGCTGCACCAGGATGAATTCACAATATTTTACTGCAGCCCAACTTCTTGGCAGGGTGGAAGGCGTTCACCCTGAGAAAATAGTGGGTGGGCACCGTCCACCCAAGTGTACTCCCGACTAGGGTGACCAGACCACGCGGATTTCCCGGACAGTCCCCGTTTCTGAAGGTGTGTTCGGGTGTCCCAACACTTTCTTCTAAAACCCCAAAAATGTCCTGGTTTTTAAGGGAGAGTTGGGTGAACCTGCACATTAATCACGGTTTTGTGCAGGCTCACGTTTCAACCGGCCCTCTCAGAAACCGGGGATAGAAGTTCACTGGTTGAAACTCTCCTGCTGTGCTGCCTCGCCTCATTCAAGCAGCACAGCAGGATTTAATGATGAGGTGTAAATCAGAGCCAGCATACGTCAAAGCCGGGCCAACCAGCCTGATCCAAAAGCTCTACACAGAAAGGGGAGGGAATGCAAAAAAAAATATATAGATATACATACACACATACATACATATACTTATATACATACACACACACACATATAGATATATGGAAAATGTCACTTACCCAGTGTACATCTGTTCGTGGCATTAGTCGCTGCAGATTCACATGCTGTGCACATCCCGCCATCTGGTGTTGGGCTCGGAGTGTTACAAGTTGTTTTTCTTCGAATAAGTCTTTTCGAGTCACGAGACCGAGGCTCTCCTCCCATTTCGACTCCATTGCGCATGGGCGTCGACTCCATCTTAGATTGTTTTCCCCGCAGAGGGTGAGGTAGGAGTTGTGTATGCTAGTAATAGTGCCCATGCAATGGAGTGAATGCATATGTACATAATAAAGTTTCAAGTAATCTATTTACAAATGTACAAATGTTTAAGATCTACTTCTAAACGGCTACAGGCTCCCGGGGAGGTGGGTGGGCGCATGTGAATCTGCAGCGACTAATGCCACGAACAGATGTACACTGGGTAAGTGACATTTTCCGTTCAATGGCATGTGTAGCTGCAGATACACATGCTGTGCATAGACTAGTAAGCAGTTATCTCCCCAAAAGCGGTGGTTCAGCCTGTAGGAGTTGAAGTAGTTTGGAATAATGTTCTTAGTACAGCTTGACCTACTGTTGCTTGTTGTGCAGTTAGCACATCTACACATTAGTGCTTGGTAAATGTATGAGGCGTAGACCATGTGGCTGCCTTACATATTTCGTTCATTGGAATATTACCTAGAAAGGCCATGGTAGCACCTTTCTTTCTGGTTGAGTGTGCCTTTGGTGTAATAGGCAGTTCTCTTTTAGCTTTAAGATAGCAGGTTTGAATGCACTTAACTATCCATCTAGCAATGCCTTGTTTTGAAATTGGATTTCCTGTATGAGGTTTTTGAAAGGCGATAAATAGTTGTTTTGTCTTTCGAATTAGTTTTGTTCTGTCAATGTAGTACATTAGTGCTCTTTTGATGTCTAATGTATGTAGTGCTCTTTCAGCTACAGAATCTGGCTGTGGGAAGAACACTGGTAATTCTACCGTTTGATTTAAGTGGAACGGTGAGATTACTTTTGGTAAAAATTTGGGATTTGTTCGTAGAACAACTTTATTTTTGTGTATTTGAATAAATGGTTCTTGAATGGTAAATGCTTGAATTTCACTCACTCTTCTTAGAGATATGATGGCAATTAAAAATGCAACTTTCCACGTTAAGTATTGCATTTCACAAGAGTGCATGGGCTCAAAAGGTGGGCCCATGAGTCGTGTTAAGACAATGTTGAGGTTCCATGAAGGAACTGGTGGCGTTCTTGGTGGTATAATTCTCTTTAGGCCTTCCATAAACGCTTTTATGACTGGTATCCTAAATAATGAAGTTGAGTGCGTAATTTGCAGGTAAGCTGAAATTGCAGCAAGATGTATTTTTATGGAAGAGAAAGCTAGTTTTGCTTTTTGCAGATGTAGTAAGTATCCTACTATATCTTTTGTAGATGCGTGTAAGGGTTGAATTTGATTATTATGGCAGTAATAGACAAATCTTTTCCATTTATTTGCATAGCAGTGTCTAGTGGTAGGCTTTCTAGCCTGTTTTAGGACCTCCATACATGCTTGTGTGAGGTGTAAGTGTCCGAATTCTAGGATTTCAGGAGCCAAATTGCTAGATTCAGAGATGCTGGATTTGGATGCCTGATCTGTTGTTTGTGTTGTGTTAACAGATCTGGTCTGTTTGGTAGTTTGACATGAGGTACTACTGACAGGTCTAGTAGTGTGGTGGACCAAGGTTGCCTTGCCCATGTTGGTGCTATTAGTATGAGTTTGAGTTTTTTTTTACTCAACTTGTTTACTAGATATTGAAGGAGTGGGAGAGGGGGAAAAGCGTAAGCAAATATCCCTGACCAGTTCATCCATAGCGCATTGCCCTGAGACTGATGTTGTGGGTACCTGGATGCGAAGTTTTGGCATTTTGAGTTTTCCTTCGTTGCAAATAGATCTATTTGTGGTGTTCCCCAAATTTGGAAGTAAGTGTTCAGTATTTGGGGGTGAATCTCCCATTCGTGGATCTGTTGGTGATCCCGTGAGAGATTGTCTCCTGATTCTGAATTCCTGGAATAAATTGTGCTATTAGGCGAATGTGGTTGTGAATCGCCCAATGCCATATTTTCTGTGTTAGGAGACACAATTGTGTTGAGTGTGTTCCTCCTTGTTTGTTTAGGTAGTACATTGTTGTCATTTTGTCTGTTTTGACAAGAATGTATTTGTGGGTTATCATGGGTTGAAATGCTTTCAGCGCTAGAAATACCGCTAACAGTTCTAGGTGATTTATGTGTAACTGTTTTTGCTGCATGTTCCATTGTCCTTGGATGCTGTGTTGATTGAGGTGTGCTCCCCACCCTGTCATGGAAGCATCTGTTGTTATCACGTATTGTGGCACTGGGTCTTGGAAAGGCTGCCCTTGGTTTAAATTTATACTGTTCCACCATTGAAGCAAGATGTATGTTTGGCGGTCTATCAACACCAGATCTAGAAGCTGACCCTGTGCTTGTGACCATTGTGATGCTAGGCACTGTTGTAAGGGCCGCATGTGTAACCTTGCATTTGGGACAATGGCTATGCATGAGGACATCATGCCTAGTAGTTTCAGTATTATTTTGATTTGTACTTTTTGTTTTGGATACAAGGTTTGTATTACATTGTGAAATGTTTGTACTCTTTGTAAGACTTGGAGTAGCAATCCCTTTTGCTGTGTTGATTGTTGCTCCCAAGTATTGCTGTGTTTGGCACGGCTGCAGGTGTGACTTTGCGTAGTTGATTGAGAAACCTAGTTTGTGTAGGGTTTCTATGACATATTTTGGGTGTTGTGAACACCGTTTTAGCGTATTGGTTTTGATTAACCAATCGTCTAGGTATGGGAACACATGTATTTGCTGCCTTCTGATATGTGCAGCTACTACTGCCAGGCATTTTGTAAAAACCATTGGCGCAGTTGTTATTCCGAATGGCAACACTTTGAATTGGTAATGTATCCCTTGGAATACAAACCTTAGGTACTTTCTGTGTGAAGGATGTATTGGTATATGGAAATATGCATCCTTTAGGTCTAGTGTTGTCATGTAGTCTTGTTGTTTGAGCAGTGGGATTACGTCTTGTAATGTAACCATGTGAAAGTGATCTGATTTGATTTAGGTATTTAATGTTCTGAGATCTAGTATAGGTCTCAGACTCTTGTCTTTTTTGGGTATCAGAAAGTACAGGGAGTAAACTCCTGTGTTTATTTGTTGTTTTGGTACTAACTCTATTGCTTCTTTTTGTAGCAATGTCTGAACTTCTAGTCCTAGAAGATCTATAGGTTGTTTTGACATATTGTGTGTTTTCGGTGGGACGTTTGGAGGGAATTTGAGAAATTCTATGCAATAACCATGCTGGATAATTGCTAAGACCCAAGTGTCTGTTGTTATGTCCTCCCAATGTGTGTAAAATTTGTTTAGTCTCCCCCCCACAGGTGTTATGTGTTGGGGATTTGTGACCTTGAAGTCACTGTTTGTTTTGAGGAGTTTTGGGACTTTGGAACTTTCCTCTGTTTCTTTGAAACTGTCCTTCTCTATATTGTCCCCGAAAACCTCCCCGCTGATACTGGCTCTGGTAAGTGGGCTTTGTTTGTGAGGTTGTGGCTTCTGTGGTTTGCCCTCGAAACCCCCCTCGAAATTGTGTTTTTCGAAATGTGCCTCTGCTCTGCGGGGAGTAGAGCGCGCCCATGGCTTTGGCCGTGTCAGTGTCTTTTTTTAAGTTTTTCAATTGCAGTGTCCACCTCCGGCCCAAACAACTGCTGTCCGTTGAATGGCATATTCAGCACAGCTTGCTGTATCTCTGGTTTAAATCCTGATGTACGCAGCCATGCATGCCTCCTTATCGTTACTGCTGTGTTGACAGTTCTAGCAGCTGTGTCTGCAGCATCCATTGCTGATCGAATTTGATTATTGGAGATATTTTGTCCCTCTTCGACCACTTGCTGCGCTCTTTTTTTAAACTCCTTTGGCAAGTGTTCAATAAGGTGTTGCATCTCGTCCCAATGGGCCCTATCAAATCTGGCTAGCAAAGCTTGCGAATTTGCAATACGCCACTGGTTTGCTGCCTGTGCCGCCACCCTTTTGCCTGCCGTGTCAAATTTTCTACTCTCTTTATCTGGAGGTGGCGCGTCTCCTGAAGTATGAGAGTTGGCTCTTTTGCGTGCTGCTCCAACTACAACAGAGTCTGGTGATAGCTGTTGTGTGATGTACACTGGGTCTGTTGGTGGCGGTTTATATTTTTTATCTACTCTTGGAGTAATGGCTCTCCCTTTGACAGGCTCTTCAAACACCTGCTTGGAGTGTTTTAGCATTCCGGGCAACATTAGCAGACTTTGATATTGACTGTGCGTAGACGACAGTGTATTAAAAAGGAAGTCATCTTCAATGGGTTCTGAGTGAAGGCTGACATTATGAAATGCTGCTGCCCTTGATACCACTTGAATGTAGCCTGTATTATCCTCAGGTGGCGAGGGTCTTGCTGGATAGCACTGAGGACTATTGTCTGACACTGGTGCGTCGTAAAGGTCCCATGCGTCAGGGTCATCTTGACTCATCCCCGTATGTGTTGGGGATTGCATCATTGGTGGAGTGGCTACCGGTGATAGTTGTGGAGAGTGATGTGGGGATGGTGGTGGTGTTATTTGTTTAGCCACTTTTGCTTGTGGCTGTTTGTCCTTGTCCTTGTTTTGGAAGGCAAGTTTTCGTTTCATTCTGATTGGGGGAAGAGTGCTGATCTTCCCTGTATCTTTTTGAATAAAGAGCCGCCTTTGCGTGTGCTCTGGCTCTATTGTTTGTGATTCCTCTTCAAATCTGTGTGTCTTCATTTGAGAGGACAGTCCTTGTTCCTCTGAATAGGAACTAATTTTCGGTTCGGATGCCGGATGTTTCGGCACCGAAACCTTTTCTGCAGCTTTTTTCGGCTCCGACAAAATCTTTTTTCTTTTCGGCGTCGTGCCCTCTCGGTGCCGACCGACTTCGGTGCCGCAGTCTCGGTGCCGAATCTTTTCGGAGCCACTCTCTCGGGCCCGAGATTGCTGCGTGCCTGTATCTCGACCGGAGTCGGATGACTTCGACACCAGCTCGCCCTTTTTCGGTTCCGATGGACGGTCACCTACTTTTCGGGTTAAGCCATGGCCTGTTGGCGGTGGCGTCCCCTGGGCTTTGGCAGTCTTTTCGCAAGTTTTTTATTTCGACGTCTTACTCACGGTTTTCGGCGTTTCTTCGGGATCGACCTCCTCCGAGTCCGAATCCTGGATGGAGAATGTTTCTTCCTCCTCCTCGAAACACCCTAGTCCTGTCGGCGCTGACGCCATTTGCAGTCTTCTTGCTCTTTGGTCCCTGAGTGTCTTCCTCGACCGAAACGCTCGACAGGCCTCACAAGTATCCTCCCTGTGTTCCGGTGACAAACACAAGTTACAGACCAGGTATTGATCTGTATATGGATACTTGCTATGGCATTTTGGACAGAAGTGGAATGGGGTCCGTTCCATCAGCCTTAAAGAGACACGTGGCCGGGCCGACCAGGCCCCGACGGGAATCGAAAAACCCCGAAGGGCCACCGGAGCTCTTCTCAATTCGGTGTCGATCTGTTGTAACTAACCTGATACCGAACGCAAACAATACCGACGATTTTTCCGAGATTCTAACTAACTTTCCGACCCGAAACACGGAGCGAAAAGGAACACGTCCGAACCCGATGGCGGAAAAAAACCAATCTAAGATGGAGTCGACGCCCATGCGCAATGGAGTCGAAATGGGAGGAGTCCCTCGGTCTCGTGACTCGAAAAGACTTCTTCGAAGAAAAACAACTTGTAACACTCCGAGCCCAACACCAGATGGCGGGATGTGCACAGCATGTGTATCTGCAGCTACACATGCCATCGAACATATATATATATATATATATATATATACATATACACACACACACACATATATATGATGCCTTGTGCCCCAATATGACACTCAGTGCTATTCCTATATGTCCGTGCCCGTCCCAGTTTTTCTTGCTGAAAATCTGGTCACCCTAACCCCCGACTTGTGCCCTGTGTACCATGTAAATGAAGCAAGAGCAGATCTAAGTCACTGTGACACTGTCTTCTGTGATATCACAAACCTCCTTGGTGCCTGATACAATCTGACATACGTTTACAGGTGGTAGGAGATGGATGATGCAAAGGAGCATGATGAACCCAGGCAATGAGACTTAAAAGAATGCCAGGAGAAATGTTGCATGCTTGTCGACCTACAAAGGCATTCCAAAGGAGAGAGGATTGATAAATTAGACCCCAAAGAAATCATGTTCAAGAGAACCAGAGAAGTGTGACGTACACCAAGATAGATAGATAAGATCTAGCATGGACAAAGCCAATAGGTCTCGTCTATGAGACCCATGGCTTTGTCAATACTTTTAAGCAATGTTGGACAGAAGTGTGACTGCTGTGCAACAAGGCTGAAAGTAAAGGAAAAAAGCACTATGATGCAGCCAGGATTGACTGCAGCATTGTACTTCTATTTCCTTTGTCAATACTTGTTTGCACTGCAAGTGTTTTTACGAGCTCGTCAACCCTCATGTGCTAGGATTAAACCTATTAGCTCTGCTAATGCATGTTTTCTTGGGAGGTGGATTCTTTCTAGATGGGCATGACACTCCAGGTAGGTAGCTAGGATTCTGTACTTTTGTTCATGAACGTGTCAAACTGTAGAAACAAAGGCTCATTTAACCCACGCATTGTTGCTTAATGATTTTGTTACCTTTGTTATCCTGTGATGCTACTGAACTGCTAGGTGTTGGAAAAAGTAATAGCACACCTGGAAGTCAGGAACAGCTTTTTTTTTTAAATTAAATGCTTCAAGATTAAAACTCACAGCAGTGACATGATGTGACTGTCAGTGCCAGTGAAGGGATTCTGCGAGCCAGTCAGTAGCAAGCAAAGTAGGTTGCATTTGCAGTCAACTCTCCTGTCTGGCAGCTTCCAAGCAGTGAGCCTCTGTGTCTCGCACCATCTGGAAACAGAGGTCTGCGAGTACAATTCACTTTCAAAACGAACTTTCCAGCCTATCATGGATATTGATGGTAGAACAGCAGCAACGGGCACCTACCTTGCCTGTTCAGATGTTTTCATCACACTGTCATCAGATGGGTTATTAAATCTATCCCTTTTGTGCCTTGAAGTATCAGTAAGGTTACATATAGTGCCTTATAAAGCTCCTAAATTAATAATAAACACATTGGTCAGAGTCAAGGCAGTGAGAGTATGTGCGTCTACCATCAGAGGGCAGTAAGGCAAGGTGAAAGTCAGTATCAGGGCAGTGTTTTGCGGGTCCATCAGTATCAAGGCAATGAATCAGGTGACAGGAAATATTTATCCAGTCAGACTGTGTGTTGTCTTTATCGGCAGTAAGCCGCTGTGCCTGTCAGTATTATGGCAGATACTGCGCGTGTCTGGCAATATCAAGATAACAAGTATGACCATGACAGTATCAAAGCAAGGAGTCTTCGAGTCTGTCAAAACATTGAGGTAACGTGTATGCCTCAAGATAACGCTAATGCGTGTGAGGGAGAATGTCTGACACGCGTGTGCGCGCTATATGCATCAGGACAGTGGCTGACTGCATTAATCAGTATCATGAACCTAGTCGTCTCCGCGTTTGTCAGTACATGGGTGGGCAGTGTGTGTTCCTGTTAACTCGAGGACAGAGTCGTCATGTCTGTCAATATGAGTAGAGTCAGTCTGAGAATCAGTACAGTATCAGTGTAATAAGGCTTTGTGCCGGTTAGTCATGGCAATCAGGATGTAACTGCATTGGAAAAGAAAGCTGGTGTGTGGCACTATCAAGGCAGTGAGTGAGAAGTTAGCCCAACTCCTCTCCTGCAAGCTGAACCCCTGTTGCTAGCAGTCGCTAGCACCCTGAACCAATGTCCCTTATCAAAGAGGAACAAGCATTAGAAAAGCCAGTAACTCTCGCCTACCAGAGATATTGGCTTTGCCAATGTTTTTCAGTCACGTTGCACAGCAACAAGCCTACTGAGCAGCATGGCTAAAAGTTAGGGATGACCCGGCAACATATTTTTTTCTGGTAGGACGTGGCAAGCAATGTTAAGGATGTGAGAACGAGGCAAGGAACAACGCGGGAAGGAAGATCAGTCACAAGGGGCAAGGAATGGCATGAGAGGGTAAGCTATTGCATCAACAAGAAGGGGGAGGCAAAGAAGACAACGAGTCATCAGCGAAGATGGGGAAAGCAACAAGGAAACAGAAGTATCACAATCAGAGCACGAGCAACAGGACACTAATAAGAATTAATCAGTACTTGGCAGCAGCGGCCTGTAATATATGAAAGTAGAGGGGCAAGCAAAGTCCCCCACCGCATCCCAAAACAGTGAAAACAGTACACAGACATAACACAAGCATGCACAATAAAAACACTCATGCATTACATTAAAATTAAAAATAAAATAAATGTACTTACCCGGGCTGCGCCCTCTGTGTCCTTCGCAATCTCAAACTGGCACGAGTGGAAGAGAAAACTTCCTTAAGCAATCCTGGCGCCACTTTCTTGCTGGTAGCCAGTATGAGAGCAGCGCCAGGATTGGATGGAGTGGGCTGGGTATATGCTATTTCAGGCCCTTTAGGCCTGTGTTTGGTCTCCACCCAGGTGTCCAAGGCAGCCACGTGGAGAGCTTCAAATTGCTCATGTCAATTTGGCCGGCACAAGTCTGCTGGCCAAACTGACATGCAGACTTTGCAGTGTCTGCCAGTACTGCTCTAGTCCTCTGTTCAAAAAGAGCACACACACCATATTTCTCCTGCCTCCGGGGCAGGCTGACGGCTGCAAAGTGCCTTGTGAAAAATAAAATGGCAATTAAATAATTTCATTGCCATTTTATTGTTCATATTTAGTGCAGTTCGCAGCAGGCGGGGGAGGGACAACGCTCCCCCAACCTTGAAGAAGAAACCGCCGCTGGTAATTGGTCCATGCTCCATTGAAGTGACAAGCACAGGAAGAAGAAAGTGAAACCAGGAAGTTCCGACCAACAAGAAGCAAAGAAAGGACAGAAGCCAACCAATAATAAGCAATGCAGTCTTCAAGCCCTTTTTAGTTGCTTTTGTTATAGAATCTTGCAAGTGACAGCGCATGTGCCATCTCATATAAAATCCAATGAATATAACCTGTAATGTAACTGGTGCTCACTTAAAGCTGTAAAACCGCAAAAATGAAGAAAAAAAATACACCGCATTTATATCGGATCACTGTCTGCAAGGATATAACTGTTTGAACTGAATAGAAAGGACATGAGAAACATTTAAAAAATCACTGAAATACAGGGCAGCTGAGACTGACGTACACAGGCAGAAAATTGTGTTTGTCATGAACATAGGAAAATAAGTAAACCACTAGATCATTATTCTTGCTGCTTTTAAGATATTTTGTCCAAAGGCTTTTGGTTTAAGTTAAATATTCTGACACTGCCGAGAAATCTGTATAGGAACTAAAACATAGGAGATGAGAAACGTGAATTAATTTCTCCAGATAAATTCCCTTATCTTAAGAGGCAGGTCCGGGCACGCTGCCAATGTAGACGTTCTGTCTGCCTCACCAGGGTGAACACTGGTCAGACTGTAATGAGAACAGACACAACGGAAGGCAGCGTCCTCCAGAGTTAAACACCATCTGTGCGGATTAACCTCTCAACTCCCAGAGAGAGCCAGATCTGCCACAACAGTGCATTGTAAGGATGCTGTTTTCAGAGATGCCGTCTCCAAGAGGATCACTACGTGACGAGCATACCCTCATGCAGGATATCACTGCAATTTAATATTAATACAGTTGTTAAATTCTTAAGTTAGATTGAAGAATTCCGAATGGGCTGAAATGAAGCCAAAGTGGAGCCGTGGATGCCCTTATTCACCAACATTATTAATTTTGCTTAAAAAACAGAGCTGTCTTGGAGATCTGACATAATAGTCCCTATTTTTAACAACCACTGGCAAAGCCAATAGGTCTTGCATATGGACGAGCTACTGGCTTTGTCAATGAGGTAGTGAATCGGAGTGGAGAATGTGAGGGTGGGTGGGATGGAGGACAGCATTCTGAAGTGTCAATCAAGTTTAAATTCCATTGATTTTAGAATTATACCATTATAGTTAGTGAGGCACTTTATGCAACTTGTTAACGCGTGTTTACAACAAGAGAAAATGCAATTGTTGCAAATAATGTTTCTGCAGTGCTCCTTTTGTGATGAAAAAGGGTTTTAAGTATTTCTAAACGAAAACCCAACAACACATGGTACATTTTTAAGTACGGGTGAACTAAAAGCACCGAAAACTTAGAAATTATCTTATTGTTTACAGTACAATCAATAACTTTAATATCTAGATAAATATGAAAACATCTGCATTTACCATGCGAATACAGACAATTTGTATTTCTGAATTGAAGGGAGAGCACGTGGCATGATGGCCAGGGCTCCTGACTTTGGAGCGGGGGAACATGGTTTGAGTTTCAGTGTTGGCTCAACACTCTGAGAAAGTCACTTAGGGCCAGATGTATCATCACGGCCCATTGCGATTCGGTAATAGCGATTTTTAAGAAATCGCTATTACTGACTCGCAAAGGGCCATGTATCACATTTGCGAATCGGTAATAGCGATTTCTTAAAAATCGCAAATGGTAGTACCGAATCGCAAATTGCGATACCGGCCCCATTCGCAGCTATGGGCCTGTTGGCCCATAGCTGCACATTTTTTGCATTTCCAAAATTGCGATTTCTGAACCAGAAATCGCAATTTTGGAAATGCAAAAGGCCAGGGTGCTGGGGGCCTAAGCCCCCTCTCCTGCACCCCACAATTTTTTTTTTCAACATGTAAGGTGCACACATGCCAAAAGGGCATGTGTGCTTTACATGTTCAATTTAAAAATGCAGTTTAACTGCATTTTTAAATTTTGCACCAGGTTACCACCTGGTTGCATTTCATGGTATTTTGCAAGTGCAAAATGCCATTTTTGGAAAAATCGCAATTTGCGATTTTTTCCAGCATAGCCTTGCGACCTGGAATTTGCGAATCGCAAATTGCGACTCGCAATTTCCAGGTCGCAACGCAAGAAATCGCAATTTTAGCGATTTCTTATTTGTGGTCTGCGAATGCATTTCATGCATCGCAGACCATTATTTTGCACTCGCAAGCGCCCAAATTTACCGATTCGCACCGTTTGCGAGTGCAAAACTTTTTCATACATCTGGCCCTTAATCTTCCCATGCCTACAAAAAATATGAATGTGTGCAATGGAACTGGTGCTCACATAAAGCATTTGGGATCTTCGGGTCCAGTCCACGCTGTATTAAAAAAAAAAAGAAAAAAGTGGTATTCAAAGATGGCTACCACATTTACACACATACATGGCATTCTCCCATTGCTGATGCTGTGACCTCGTCTCACATACTAGTCTACAGGAATACTATGTAACAAGCTATTTTGCAACTGTGTATTCTGTAAATGGAGAATTACATAATCATAAACTTATAAATCATGATCAGATTTTGGAAACATTCTTTTTAAAACAGTGCAAAAAAATAAAATAAAAGTTGCTAAAAATAAATAATTTTCAATTTCATACCCGGCATTCGGTGCTCACTAATGAAATATCTTTAAAGTGCATGCACATGGATAGCATTTTGCGCAAACGTAGCACAGAAAGGCACACACTTTATAAGTTATTCAGAAGTGAGTGAGACCTGACATCTTTAGGCACGGACTGTTTATTGGCAGAAGAAACTGGCACATGGGCGAGTAGAGGGAGTTGAAACATGCGAGTAGGGGAGCGAGATAAAACAGGGAGGGGCTGTGGGAGGGAAAAGAAGCAACAAATGTTAAACAGCCTGTAAACACAAGCACTCATAAAGGAGTGCTTGAACACAGACTCAAAGTGGGCCAAACAACGGGAGCACTGGAAGGACACAAGTACTTGATCCATGCTCCAGGAGAAGGCCAAAGGACATGGCGCAGGCAGATGTAAGCATGCTGAGACAAACAGGAACAAAGCAAATGAGAACAGCGCTGAAGCTGGTAAGCTATCGGTAGGCTGTAAGCCTATTAACTGTAAAAATAAATAAATAAATAAATAAAATTAAAAAAATAAGAAAAAAAAAGTCTCGAAAAGACAGCGCATGCACGGTCTATGAGATACCTAAAAAGGACAGTAATGACCCTCACTGCTATCACTCAATTTCACTGTTGAATCCAATGGTTAAAGTCTTAGGGAGTGTCATTCTGTACAGGTTAATGGCTTTGATCCAGTGGCATAAAACAAAATGGCAACCCCTCCTTCCTGCAGAATGTAGAGTACACCCCCACCCCAGACTCCAGTATCTTAGAGATATTCACTGGCATTTGGCTGAACAGGGGGTCCCACTTAAAGGGTTGGGGCCCTCTGAGGTTTCTAAGCCCCTACGCCACAGAGGCTGCAGGCCCTGTGTTGCAACCCTGCTTGATCACAGACTAACATCCTATCAGAGGAGCAGAATGTGTTTTGGACAGGGGTTAGAACAATGATTACATTTACATCAGCTAATTAGCAAATATACCATACACTTGACATATTTATCTGCCATTCATGCATCTCTCATGCGCTCTTGACAGTGTAAAATAGATCAAAGCTGTGGTTAAACTTGCTTGCTGGGGGACTAAATAAGATATTGGCTCACTTCCTGGTTGACCCTGATTTAACAGACCACTTAAGTTTGGGGAAAATAGTGGGTTGTCCAGATCCTTTGCCTCACCCCAGCTTGTGCAATAGGACAGTGTTCTTCCACTGATTGTTTTTTTATTATACTTTAATTAAGTGGATGCACAGCTTATTCAGAAGGGACGGATATGCCACCGTTGGGAATAGGCCTATACCCGTACTGATCTATGTTGAGATGGGATATGAGTGGCTAGAACTAATGTTTTCAAAATGTAATTGATGCATCTATAAACTTTATGGACAAGAAACTTTGAAACTAACCTTATTGAAACCTTATGGCCTGTGAATGTAGAATCCCCAGAAAGCTTATATATTAGATCGAGGGCCACCCTACAGAAAGGGTTCCCATTTTCCTTATTTTTAAGTTAAATTTGATGGGGCTGGCTCTTGGTATCCTTATCTACTAAATAGAAAGCCACATTTTGCACAGTCCGTAGGCTTTTTCTTCAACCTAGCCACACGTACTGGTTATAAACCGATTCAACTTATGGAAATCTTTAACCAGAAATATATTCTAATGTTTTATGCCTCTATAAGGAGCCTTCAGGTAAAACAAAACAAAAAAAACATTCTTTTGCCACCTTGGTACCCATAAGCACCTTGAATTCATGAGGAGTTAGGTGTAGGCTATTTGAAGGATCGAATTAGGTTAGCCCCCTTAATTATTATGGTGTTCTACTTGATATTGGATTGGCTAAACTATGATCATGGACTGAAAGTCCCTTGACTTTCCTATATTAGGTGTTAGAGAGGATACAAAATATTAAGTTACATCACAGACATTAATAGAGAGTGTTACAGAGTAATGCGTAGTGAAAGAACCATGTAGGTCAAAGTTCCACAATGATGCAAGACAGGTGAAGAGTTTGCAGGAAAATAGAGTGCATGATCAGCAAGGTCTTAGTTAAAGGAAAACCTGTGATTGCAAGCTTAGAGGAATTTATGGTCACAGCACACAAGTGTGCATTCTTTGTTCTTGGTAAATTATAAACATGACTGAAAGGATGTGAGCAGGAGACAGGGTTAGCCAGGTACACACAGAATCTGATAAGATGTCTTCGGGGCAGAGCAATAAAACACATGCATACGAAAGAAGCAAATGGTCTGGTAAGCATAGTAAGGATTACAATGAAGAATGTGTAGAGAAAAGGTTAAGGTTCTGAGAACACAAGTGATGAGATTTTCTCAATTTTTTCACAAATATGTACATGTTGAATAACTTATTATTTGACCTTTTGTAAAAACAATGTTCATGTAACTATATAAGGGGCTGTTTACGAACAGCCATTTGAGACCAGCTGTTTACCTGTGTGGAGATAGCTACCGCAACAGTAAACCTGCTTTTGCCTTGCCAAGAGGAGCCATGTTTTTATTTATTTCAGGTTCCCTAAAAGATAGGTTAAGCTTTCAATCATTGGGTAGGGGGTTCCTTTGTTCAGCAATCCTCAGGAAATCACGAGCTTCCATAAATCATGGGTAAGAAAGACATTTATGGCCACAAAGAACAGAGAGAGGGGACGTACGCTGGAGCTTACAAAGCATTCCAATAAAGAGTATGCATAGATGGAAGTCTACCATTGGAAAGGAATCCTATCTCGACCTGGTAACCAATTCATGGGAACAATTGATTCTCACCAGGTTGAGAAAAACCTGCTTCACTTTCTTTTTTCTGCAAATTTTACTGAGTGGCTGGAAAACGTCTTTCAAACTTATTTTCAAAGATACTGGCTTTAGAAGATGTAAACCTGTTGCAAATATTCTTCAATTGCTTTCAAAGCCAGTTGTGTGCAGTAGTATTTTTTATTTTTTTATTTTTTATTGAAGTCAGCCATTCGTCATCACAACTCATTAATGTTTTAACAGACTGTTTGGTCGTTTCAATAGTTTTATAATGTCATTATTCATTTTTACTTGAGAGCTTTATTATTAGTTTTATACAATGTTGTATCAATATTGAGATTTTTAATGTTTTATGGTTTTTAATGTACTCTGATGTACTTTTATGATTACATTATAATAGAATAATGATTTAATTAATACGAAAGTGCTACAGCAGAAGGTGAGGATCTACCAATTACATGGTACAGCAGTAATGCAGATTGAAACTTTAGCCAACCTTACTATTTACCAAAATTACATGGTCTAAACTCCATACTGGAAAAGGTGGAATTTGATTTAAACAAATATTCAGATAATGTGATAGACCCAAAAGAAAAAAGTATCAAACAATGCTGCAATCAGTAGGAGATGAGAGCCAACATTAATGGGCCTGAGGAAATGTCAGTAGGCAAACACCAGAACACAACTTAAAAGGCACATTTATGCCAATGACAAACTACTGCACTTTCTGATGTACTCATGACATTTCACTGTTTGAAGTCACGCTAAGTACTCGGGTAACGGCAAGAGAATGAGGAGAGATCCTCCACTTAGGCAAAGGGAGTCCTTGTCAAAAATGAAGTAAGGAAAACTGCCTGGGCCACTCACAAGTAATCACACAAGTGTCATACGATCTATATAGCTGAGTGATCTAATTTTGAATCCTTCAACATCTGAATTGAAAGAAAAGGAAATTATGGAACACAACTTGTTAAACTGAATAGCAAAACACAGGAAAGGAGAGTTAAATGAGCAAATAAAAATTACTTCTTCATAGAGGATTTTTTTTTTGTTGCAAAAATGTTAGGATCACATATTTCTCTTGTTCTGGCAGGAAACAAGAAATGTGAAAATGGTCCTTTAGGAAACATGCAACAAGATTTTAAAATCACCCTGACAAACTGATAGGAGATACAAACAGCCCAATGTTACAACATTCACCAGACAAATGAGTGCTCCAATGTAGCCACTGAAGACAAGCAGTACTCAATTAAACAGGTTTTGTTGGGTGGGGAATATACACTGCAAGGTAAACCCACGTGCTCCCCTGCCTTGACTAACTAGAATGCATGTGAACCTAGAATCCTGATTATGTTTTGGTTCCAGCACACAAAAAATCGAGTGCTCTCTCCGAGGTCTAGCTCTCTAATTGACCACGAGACCCAGGGCCTGGCTCTGAGGGCCAGGAGGGGTGCCAAATGTGTACTCTCTAGCAGACACGAGACTACTGATGTGAAATTTGTGATGTGCTCTAAATGGGGTTTTCACTGTTCAAAGTGAGGATGTGATGCCTAGAGACCTGCTTGTGTAATGTTCCACTTATATGTTATAGTTGCATTTTGTGTGTGTATGTATTGTGAATGATAACAGGACTTCATGGCATTTGTGAGTGTGTAAAAGCTTAAGCCAGTGGGATCCATTCTGAATTGCCCCTAGTTTGACATGGCACAGGATGGAAGTTCTTCCTCAGACAGCGCAAGTGCAATGCCTACAATTCTGCAGGCAATGCCTACATTTCTGCAGGGTTGATCACAGTGAAGTGCAAAGGAATGGAGATAGGGCTGCCTTAGAAACACTATAACCTTTTTTAACAGGGGACTGCTGAACAGTCTACTCTGGGTACTGTCATTTGGTTGTTGGTGGGAAATGGGGGAGATTCATCTGTTAGAGGGAAAATGATTCTCAGCAGTGCCTTGCCCTTTTGTCTTCCCCTTGAGTTGCCCTTTTAGGAAAGCTGTTGGCAGCCAAGTGCAGGTCTCCACTCTTCAAGTGCTCATTTTATGGGTACTTCCACTTCAAACCAGACTCATCACTATCAACTTAGAAAGCCAGCAGCTGTCACAGACTGCCTGTGCCGCACCCTGAAAATTAAATGTGAAAAGTAACTACACCAAACTGATTCCTGCACTTTAGTAAGAGGACCAACGTTCATTGTTTGACAAAGGTGTATAAAAGCGGGACCCGACTTTCTCACTTTGTTTAGGTTACAAGTTTTTTCACTGACCAGGAACTGGGGTACTTCGCAGACGCAGCTGTGATCAAGGGATAGTAATGGGGGTAGCCAGTTTTCTGGAAGTGAGGCGACATCAAACGAGGTCTGCGCATCGTACTGTTGAGTTATGGGTCCGCCTGACACCTAGGAGCCTGCCTGTCTCCTGAGAGGGAAGAAGGAGCAATTTGTTCCACAGGAACTGTCTGTCAGAGGAGACGTCTAGCCACAGAGTACAGAAAGAGGACTAGCTCAGGAGAAGCACACTGCTTTGTGTGAGAAAGTAGCCTTTTTCTAGCATGGTTACCCCCATGTTTGACCTGTTCGTCAGTGTGTTTTGACTGCGTCACTGGGATCCTGCTAGTCAGGATCCTGGTGCTTATGGTTTCTGGCCTACTTATCAGTACGTTTAACTGTTTTTGTCAGTATGCTTTACTGTGTCACTGGGATCCTGCTAACCAGGACCCTAGTGCTTATGCTCTCTCTGGTTCCACATTTGTCCTTACATACTCGTAACCCAGTATTTCACTCCAAATTTGCATACTGGATCCCCCTTATAAGTCCCTAGTATGTGCTACCTAGGTACCCAGGGCATTCGGGTTCCAGGGGATCCCTATGGGCTGCAGCATTTCCTTTGACATCATAGGGAACCCATGCAAAGGCTTCTACAGGACTGCCATTGCAGCCTGTGTGAAATAGTACATGCACTACCTCACGGACATTTTCACTGCACCAGGTCACTTATAAGTCACCTATATGTCAGGCCTTCCAATCCTGAAGGCTGGGTGCAAAGTACCTGTGTGTGAGGGCACCCCTGCACTGGCAGAGGTGCCCCCACGTCATCCGGGCCCATTTTCCCAGACTTCGTGAGTGCGGGGATGCCAATGAAAGTGTGCATTGGTCATAGGTCAATACCTATGTCCAGCTTCACAATGTTAATTCTGAATATGGCCAAGTAAGGTGTCTAACAACTGGCAATTGTACCCCAATACTGATTCCAGTATTGGATGCACAAGTACTGCCATACCAACCTTTTAGGGTTTTCCAGGGAGCCCCAGCTGCTGTCACCTCACAGACAGGCTTCTGCCCTCCTGGGACTTGAGCAGCTCAATCCCAGGAAGGCAGAACAAAGCATTTCCTTTGGGAGAGGGGTGTTACACCCTATCCCTTTGGAAATAGGTCTTACGGGCATGGGAGGGGTATCCTGCCAGAGCCTCTGGAAATGCTTTGAAGGGCACAGATGGTGCCCTCCTTGCATAATCCAGTCTACACCGGTTCAGGGACCCCCCCCAAGTCCCTGCTCCGGCACAAAAGTGGACAAAAGATAGGGGAGTGACCACTCCCCTGTCCATCACCACCCCACCACCCCAGGGGTGGTGTCCAGAGCTCCTCCAGAGTGTCCCTGGGTTTTGCCATCTTGGATTCCAAGGTGGTAGGGCACTCTGGGAGCATCTCAGTGGCCAGTGCCAGCAGGTGATGTCAGAGACCCCTCCTGATAGGTGCTTACCTGGTTAGTTGACCAATCCCCCTCTCAGGGCTATTTAGGGTCTCTCCTCTGGGTGTTTAAGATTCTGATTGCAAGACTCCAGCAGCAATCCTCTGCATCCGTTACTTCATCGTCTACCAACAGATCAACCGCTGACTGCTTGAGGAACAAAACTGCAACAAAGAAGCTAAGTCAACTTATGTAACACTGTATCTTCAGTTCCTGCCAGCAACAGTTTCCAGGTCGTGCATCCTCCATAGACTGTGTCTTCACCTTGCACCAGAAGAACCAAAGGAATCTCCAGTGGAGTGCAGAGTCACTTTCCTGCTTCAGCAGGCACCTCTCCCGCGACAACAAGTAGCTTGGGTCCCCTCTCCAGACGATAGGCGTGGATCCAGCAACACAGGTGGGGGACTAAGTGACTCCGGCAGTCCCAACGTCCAGCTGTCCAACTTTGGTGGAGGTAAGAGCTTGCCTACCCATGCAAGACAGTACCCCCGGGCACCGCGTAACTTGCAGTTGCCAAGGCTTGTGTGTGACCTTCCAAGAAGTTCATCGTCTACAGCACAGCTTAGGCCCCCGCACTCCATCCTGCGATGCGCAGCTTCCGGCGTGGTTCTCCGGCGGCGTGAGAATCCTTTGTGTCGTGCTGCGTGGGCCTCCGTTTGCACCTTCTTTGTCTCCGTGATGTGGGACTACTGTGTGCGCTGCCTGGTCTTCTGAGGGCTCTCTGGGTTGCTGAGAGCCCCCTCTGTTTCCCCCCTCCTGGGTAGAGGCCACCAGGTTCCTCCTGGTCCCAGGCAGCGCCATTTTCCGCTAACAGCAAGCTTTGAGTGTGCCAAGGTTTGTTGGCGGAATACAGCAATGCAAACCAGACTGCATTCACCCATCCGGCGTGGGACATCTTCTGCACCAACCAGGAACCCGCATCTATCTTCTTTGGTGCAATAATGATTTTGTCTTCTCACTGGTGGTTCTCCTTTTGCACGTTCATTGGGGTTAGCAGGGGCTCCTGTTCTACCCGGACTCTTCAGTGCTTCTTGGACTGGGTCCCTTTCTTCCACAGGTCTTCAGGTCCAGGAATCCATCATTGGTGTCTTGCAGTCTCTCTTCTGGTTCTTGCACTATCTTCTATTACTACTTCTAGTGTGTTTTAAGAAACTTGCTGTGTTTTACTCCTGCTTTCCTAGGCTCTGGGGTGGGATATATTACTTACCTTTGGTGTTTTTCTTACACTCCCAGTGCCCCTCTACAAACTACACTTGCCTAGGTGGGAAACTGACTTATTCCACGATTTTAGTATATGGTTTGTGTCCCCCCCCCCCCCCCCCCAGGCATATTGCAACTTATTGTGATTTTCTCTATTTGCACTGTTTTCCTACTGTGTACTTACCTATTTTTGGTTACTAGTGTATATATAGTGTAATCTACTTACCTTCTAAGGGAGTATAGTCTCCAAAGTATTGTTAGCATTTTGTCACTAAAATAAAGTACCTTTATTTTTGCTAACATTGAGTATTGTCTTTCATGTGCGCAAGTACTGTGTGACTACAGTGGTATTGCAAGAGCTTTGCATGTCATACAGCTACAGCCTGGCTTCTAGACACTGACTACATTTCACTAATAAGGGATAACTGGACCTAGTATAAGGTGCAAGTACCTTTGGCACCCCCTACAAACCAGGCCAGCCTCCTACACTTTGGAAGTATGCCAGAGATGCTTCTTTGCTTGCCCGAAACAAGCCAACAGTAGTCTCAGACTGGTCAGTGTGCTCATTCTAGGCCCCTCCTCAAAGGAAGGTTAGAGAATCTGTGCCAACTCTGATTTTGCAGCTCAGACCAGAGGAAAGATTCCACCATCATCTGAGAGTGTCAGACTTGCCGGATCTGAGTCCCGTAGCCAGCGCTACTGCAGCTTTCATCAGCCCAACATAGAGAGAAGGAAGTAGTACACCCAAACGAACACCTACAACCGCAACTGTTCATTATGTGGTTAAAGACTCCATACCAGTGGTTGGAGATTCTGAGTTCTTTTCATCCTAGTTAACACTAATGTCTGAGCAGATCAGTGACTGAGAGCATGACTACGTTTTGTTGGGAGCCTGCTATTATTACTCAAATGCACGTAAGGGAACTACCTAGTCATAGCATACAGACTGCTCTACAGGTCAAAGAACCCAGGAAAGCTTTTCCATTTCAAAGTGAACCTGCACCTACGCTTAGATCTAAAGGTTTGGTTTCTCTGGGTAGTAACCCAGTAGCATCCATAGATAATCTTCCATGTGGAACTGCATATTCCTTATCAAATCAATTGAGTTAAGGTATGATTAAAGTACTTATCTTTTTCTTAATAGAAAGGCACTTAGCTGGACACAGACTTAATATGTCTATGGTTTGACTGCTGGAGGAGAGAGTCTTAATCCACCCCCATACTAACCCCTTGAGATGTCTTGGTTTGCCATCGCTAACCTGGCAGTCAAGTGTGGTAAGGGTGTACTTAGTACAGTCTGTAGTTCCAAAGTAGGACAAACCCCAAGACACCTGTGGCAGAAGTACCCAATCCCCATGGTTGCAGACTAGCAGTCTCTGTCTTGTCTGTGTTGCCTCCATTCCACCGTAAAATCTGGTCTGACAAGTTTGAAATAAATTATTTCCTAAATCGTCTGCACAGTACACCATTTGATGAGGAATCTTGAAGTGGTTTTCGAAAAAATAAGTAGATTTATTTTACTTTTTGTAAAGCACAGATGTGGTAAGGTGTCAAAGTTTTTGATTAAGAGAAGTATTCCTAGGACATGTACAGCATTACTGAACTTAGGACGCTGCTTAAAAATGCTAATTGTTTATTGAGTGCGCAAATGCCCAGAGATGTTCTTGGGGCTGTTGTCCAGCTACAGATATCACTGTAACCACCCTAATTTATCAGTGTGGCTGAAAGGTTTAAAATGCTTTCTAAAACGTGTATAATTGGACTGTGCTCTAAGATGCTGAGGCATTATTTTCCAAAGTTTACAAGCTGAATAAACAAAGCTTCTGCCACCACAAGGAGCCTTGATTATTTTGGGTAAATCAACTGTATGTGAGGTGGCTGAGCGGAGTGTCCTTCTCAGTGTGTATCACCTGAATTTCTTCCTAAGGTACTCAGGGCCTATGTCATGAAGGGCTTGCGAGCAGGTCATAAGGCTTTAAAAGCTACTCTTTTCCTACTAGTAAGCCAGTATAATTCTGACAGTACATGTGTCACAGAGTTCAACTTCAGAATTTTGATGAGTGTTTATATAAGAGCATCAATTTCTTAGTTATGCTAACAACACTCAGTAACTAAGGATGACAAACAAATGAAAGGTGATTAGGTGGAATTTAGGAAGGACAACTAGACAAAGACAGAGGGGTGATGACGACAGACAAGTGAAAATTGTGAAGACTGAGTAACGATAAGTATGAATAGGAAGGGTAAAGCAACGAGGAGTGAGGAATGAGAAGGGAACAGGAATGATGCATTATCAGCAGTAGTGAGGGTGGCGGTGAAGTGAGGAACAAGAAATGAGGGATTACTAATAAGGATGAGAAACAACTATGAAAAGTGGAGGATGAGGACGAAAGGTACGAGGGTTAAGGAAGAGGAATAGAGTCCTAAAATATATGCCGTACTATAGCATCCTTTTCACGACTGAAACATGTTTTCAAATCTCCCACTGACCAGCACACATCCAAGATCCAACATTTACACTGTACAGGCAAGAACTGCTTTGGATTAATAATCAGGCAGTTGACTGTAGATTCATACAACTCTCAAATGCATACATGCTTGTTTAGACATATTTTTGGTCAATCTTTGCTGCTGCATGTACTTTACCCTGGTTTCTCTTTGTATTTACATCTACCTCTTGTTTTCAACTAACTTATATTCCTTTGCACAGAGACTGCCTCCAGTATTTTTATTTATACTACATCTTAATTCTAAAGCTCCACAAACCATTATAACCACTAGTAGTACATATTTATGACCAAAACAACCATGATGGGTTTGGCCCGCAGTTTTTAAATATCATTATAAATGATGCACGTGACTACCTAAAAAACTTTATGTTTAAATGTAACATGGATTGTCTTCATGATAATGGGTCACCTCATCTTATGCTGATGTAGCATTCATGACTATGCGGGCTAGTAATGGCAATGTGTGCTGCAAAGTGATTTGAAAGGGTGAGTATTCCGCCAGCATCAGTGAGAAGATACTTAGAAAGACTGACCTGTATTAACTTCAAGCTCCGGGAGAGGAGGATGGTTGTACATATTGAACATATTCAAATTTGTACCTCAACTTGTATATAGTTAATAAACTTACTGAATGGAAACTCGCTATACAGTAAACAACATATTTGGTGATCAATTAAGCAGGGTTTTGTACCCTAAAGTGAGGGAGGAAGGCCAAATAAGCATGAACGATATAACTCAAGGGAACACAGGACATGAAAAGAAGACATCCATCATCACATTATCTCACAACCTCTGGAGTAAAGGGGTAGCATTTGCACTAAGTGTGAAAATAATGGATGAAGAAACTTAAGCCCGTCTTAACGCATGTTCAAAAGTACGGAGTGCAGGTATGAGAAACATTCCCAAAGCTCTGCAGTGAGGATGTCACGTTTCAGCTCTATTTGACAGCAGAGAAGTTGCTGAAGTACATAGAGGTGTTGCATTCCCCCCCGCCCCCCACCTTTTTCAAAACTGCTAGGTGTGCCTTTCCAAATGCAATAGCCTGGCTGCTAGGATTCCACCCAATCTGCGAAGAGGAGGTGGTTGTAAGAGAAAAGCTTGCTAGTGTGTGATTCCAGGAAAAGGAGCAATAGATCTCACCTTTATGACCTACTGACTTGGCCAAAGTTTTTAAGTCACAATGGAAAGAATCAGTGATGTTACGAAGCATGGATTATGTTTAAAAAAAAAAAACCTTGGCCACTTGCATTACGTTATATGCATGTGCACCACGTTGGCGCGCACCTATAAAGTGAGACACGTGCTTTTTTTTTCCCTTTTATGTTACCAATCCCAATTAGGTTGGCAAATAAAGTTTTTTTTCTTTTAAAGCTGGTAAATAATGGTAGCAAAAGCAAAACCTAAAAAGAAACATGTGGAAAACAGGAGCGAAAATAAGTGAAAATAATACGGAGCTGGGGATAAGCCACTTGGAGGGTGACAAAAAAATCAATGAGAAGCACAAGAAAAAGGGCGAGGAGAAGCAATTGGTAAACAAAGCAAAATTTACCAGAGGTGGGAAGAGGAACATGAGGGAGGCACCTAGAAAGCACACACACTCTAACTCAGTGCTTCACACAAAAGCAAAAAGTAGTGCTTGAAAAGTAAGCAGAAAAAGCATCGTAGCCAATTAAAAGATACTGCAAAGAGGCAATGCTCAATGGGAAGGACAAATGCAAGATTGACAAGCAGGGACACAATTAAGAAGCAGCCAAATGAAAGTGACAAGGAAAGCCAAGCAACAGTAAGCAATGGTTAGGCTCCAAGCCCCTCTATGTTGTTAGAAACCCCAATATGCCTCGCCAAAGACACACATGCTGTCTTGTATGTTTGATCTAAACATATGGCTTCAGTTTCTGATAGTGTTACCATTTGCAGACCCTACAATTTAGTTGAGTGACCAGCAGGAGACATCTGTATCTGCATGTCAAGTTACAAGAAAATAGAAAATGGACAGATGGCTCAAGCCACTTTGAAATTACAGTTAGGCTTGCCAGGGATAGGAATTTCTCAGATTTTTGACAGTTACTAACTTTGCGTTCGACTGACGGAGCAACATAAATAAATAAATGAATAAATAAAACGTACCTTTTTACCGCGACGTTCCATACGCTCTGTTGCAGGCGCAGGCTCCCAGCCTGCCCTGCGTCCAATCATACCGCTGGTTTCATGCTGCTGGCAGCATGAAAGCAGCGGTACGATTGGACGGAGCACCCAGTCAGGGCGCTCCCAGGCAAACTGGTAGCCTCTGCCTGCTCTCTCCAACCCGTAAACACAGTGCCGGTTTAGAGCGAGCCTATAGTGCGTATGTGTTTTGCCGGCCTGAGACAGCCCGCCAAACATACATGGGGACTGAGGGGGAGTGGTGTGCACTCTCCCTGTGCCTGTCATGTCCGTGGCCCCACCACTTTCATAGTAAAAACATAATAAACAGAGTTAGAATGTTTTTACTGTAAAGTTTTTGCAGCTCCTGCTGCTGGCAGGGGGCAACGCTCCTCCGCCATAGTGGAGGAGCCGCCCCTGTTGGTTGATCAAGGGAGTGCTAAGAAAAAAAGGGAGATCCAAAAAACAGGGTTGGGCATCAATGCATTTTCCATAGACTTTGCACTCACTTGTAGCGCAACAAGGACAAACGGACAGTAATGAAATTTGACAGGAACATACATTAGAGTGTGTACATAACCTTTCTGGTGTTTGAAGTGAATTTCTTAAGCAGTAATTAAGTTATAAGGAAGAAACAGTTACTGATATCTGTTGTTCCGGTAGTAGTACTGCAGTATATGGTGATGAAAAAACACTACCATTGGTTAATCAAAGCCCTTACAAAATTAAAAGGCAGTCATCTTGATTACAACACAGTCTGTGTTGTGACTTTAATAGGAAATAAAACTGATAATTTATGCTGGAAAGTACAGCAATAAATGAGCCACTGTGACAAACCGTGTAGTGGTAGAAGAAATTCGGTTTATAGGTGTATACCTTTTGAAAAATGTTTACCGAGTATCACTGTACCATTGTGGTAGAATCCATGAAGTACAGCAGTACATGTAAAATTAATTAATAAACAATATTTAACAATAGAAAATTAAATGATACATAATATAGGGTGTCTCTTAAAAGGGCCTTTGGTTGTTTGGGAAAAACAGTCAGATATCTGGGAGAAGAAAATATTCAGAATGGAAGATATGGGTTCCATAGCTGGTAAAATGGACACCAAGTGGACAAAATAGTGCTGCTTTTGAATAGTTGATATTTAAATGCAAAACAGAGGACATGCTATGATCTCAAAGGAACGCAGACACTGTCTGGTTAAAACGTCTGCGAGTTTGATCTCACTTAGCAGCACTGATAGAGGAAAGTAGAGGGAGCACCTGATGCAATCTCAAACCTCTTCGCCCTATCCATGTTATCTCTACTCGTTTCAAACCTAAATTAGCTTCCAAATATGCTTTCTTCCCATGCTCTCTCACTCAAAAAATACAACTGTGACCAACAACCCACAGACAAACCATTGTGCTCCTGCACTGACATACAAGAATGAGGAACAGTCACAGAGGAAGAAATATATGCAGGGTTACATCATTGGCGGGTATAAAACAACTTTACGTTGACAAATTTTAAAAGGAGGTCAATGCTTGACACTTATTTTGGGCTACAAATGTAGTACAATACTACCAATTTCTAAAAATGATGTCACTAAATAAACTAGTGTGCTGCTATTGAGCTGCAGATGTACTACAGGGGTGTGTAAAAAAGCACCCCTGCCTGGGTACATGATAATGAAAACCAATAGACAAATACAAAAACACAAAGAAAAAAAGCATTATGTGAGTGGTTGTTCACACAAATGGGGACATAAAAACAGCCTAGCATTCCTAAATACATACCTTGCACCACATGACAACGTAAATTAATAGAAAATTTGATAAAACATAGTGATAAAGTTAAGCTAAATCTTCTTGGTTTCTAACACTAACTAGGTTTAAAAAAACTGTCAAATATTACCAAATATCAGCAACAACTCTGTTTGAAAGCAATACAACTGCACTTCTTCTAGACAGATATTACATACCATTTGGGTTTAAAATCTGATTTCTTCCAACAATATATTTCTAGATAAAACAGGTATGTTTGATTGAGTATTGTTTCCAGCCCAAGCAATGCACATAAATTACAAATAGTTACCTGTTGTAAAAGCAAACGTTTAGCTAGCAAATGACAAAATATTGAAAAATCAGTGTCCTGTATAGTGAAAGATTTACATTTGTGTAAAAAATTGTCAGGTTATTTTAATACAATTTAAATGTAGAAGAACAGATGGGATTTGTAGTGGACTTTCTAATGTCTGCAAATAATGAAGATTGAATTTATTAAAAAACCTGGCAACTGTGAAGAAAGAAAGATCTGTCTCTGTACTGTAAGATTCTTACTTCTTAAAGATTTGTATATCAGACACAAACAGTTTCCTATATAATTGTTTTACGTTGTAACAGTACACAAATCATAAGAACTACATTTTGATTATGCACTAATTAACATTTGTTCTATGGTATTCAAAAAGGGAATAGCATATGTAGCTATGTCTTCTGTTAAAAAAAAGTACTGTATTATATGTTATTGTAAAGTAACAGGTCATTAGTTGTGTGAATTGCACAAGTGATGGGTTCACGTTCGCCCTCCAATGGGAACCTAACACCCCACTGCAGCGCTTGACTCAAGGTAGTGGAGAAAAGCAGTCCAAGGCCTACTCAAGGGAGGGTGGGTGGGCTAGTAATCACCATTTGCTTGCACTCAGTAATGACACTCAAATAATTGTCAGTCTGTTTTCTCCTTTTGGAAAAGGAAAAATACATTTATCACACACACATTACTAAATACTATGCAGTAATTTACAAATATACATAATAAGGCTGGTGGAAATACCTTTAATGACTGAGTAATCATCTATCCCTTAAAGGATCAAATACATATATTAGCTAAGTCTTCAAGATAAATAAACTACACATCAAAATATCATTTTAGGAGTACATGCAGTAATAAACGTAAACTTCGCACTTGTATAGCGCACTACTCACCCATCAGGGTCTCAAGGCACTGTACTCATACTACTGTAGAACCCCTCCTGGATTTTCCCTGTGAGGCGCCCACTCCTGGGCAAACCCCAGGGAGAAGCCAGGCATCCAAGCATTGTCAGAGCCGTTGTGGAGATTAAGCAAGCTACTGCCCAGAGTTACAGAGTGTGACCCATTATTTAGATTAGGCACCGAGGCGAGAATTATCTGGTCCAAGGGAATTGAGCCCAAGACCCGCCGAGGCCGGGATTGAACCCTGGTCCCGGGCCAGATCTCTGCATCAGGGTCTGCCGCTCTAACCACTGTGCCACACTTCTCCACAGTAATCATTAATAACCATGTATAAATGCACTTATTAATGTAAATGAAGCATATGCACTTTGACCAGTAATTACTGTCACCGTTATTATATCAATAAAGCATTTAAGAATGAACTTCACGTGTCTGCTTCTATTTATATACTATTCAATCATGAGATCGCAATCATACAAACAGCCCCTAGAGCACATCACATTTCGATCACACAACATGTAACCGTAGACTTCGCACCTAGAGGAGGGTGTACAACTTGTACCTTTTATTAGAAACCTTCAGGCCACAATAACTGCAGCCAGAGACTTAGCCCTTACAGCATTCTGAACTCCCATCTTTTGGTATGCGTGTACTAGGTAGATGATCCTGGGTTGGTCCTTTGTTTCAGTATTTTTGGAGGTGGTCCTGTCATTCTGGGACCACCAAAAGCAGGAGAAATTATTTTTGGCTACTTCAAGCCCCGCAGGGCATTATGGGGGCACTCCCTCGGAAGCATGCATTTTATATTAACGGCTTCATCTGCTTCCATTGCTGCTGCCTCGCACCATGTGATA